>NW_028324304.1:18793216-19010716 GCF_058129835.1 Hydra viridissima
TTAATTAAATAAAAAGCAAGAGCTCGTAAGTAAGTGTAGGCATATGAATAAATACATGTTTGCGTCATTTGACAGTAAAGACTAATTTGAAGCCATTAATAAGAATAATTCTTTTTTAACGACATTTTTAACGACATTCCCTAACAACATTTTTAACGGTTTTTTCGTTTTCTTTGATGTTTTCTTTTTGTTACGTTTTTTTCATTATGTATTTTGGCTTATGATTGCCGGTACGTCGCACAGTGACTCAAAACAGCAAAAAAATGTTAATAAACCCCTCACAACTTTTCTATAAGTTAAGTGCCCTTTTTTAAATAATATTAAATTGCAATAATTTTTTATTTCAAAAGTATAAATAATTGTTTCATAAAACTTTTATTTTGTATTTTATAGTTAAAAGAAGTAAAAAAATTTGATATTATTTTCAAAGAAATCTGAAAAATGTGAGATTTTTATTTAACTAAAATAGAGTATTTTTAATTTAAATAAAAGTGCATATTTATTTTAAAGATAATCTTTTGGCTCTATATATTTCAACTTTACTCAAAAGTAAAAAAAAAGTCTAATTTTTTTGTTAAAATTTAAAGACTTTTCTAAAAAAAAGGTTGCAAGTAATTGTATTTTTTCTGTTTATATATCAGCTAAAAAAATGTTCCACCGAGTTCCAAGAATATATACATTTTTTCTAGTTAATTAACATTTCTACTTTTAAATTATAAAGGGATTACTGCGGTCTCCTGCGGTATTGGAAGTTATTAAAGAAATAAAAATGTTGATAAACACTTAAAAACCTCGTTTTCCGCCATTTTTAAAAGTATTTATTATTTGATAGGTACAACATGTTTGAAAAAGCTTGACTGAACAACTTTAGTATTTCCTGTAATATAAAGTTAACTTAGTAAAATAGTGTTATTACAGGATGTAACAATGTGACAATTGTTAAAGCCATTACAAAATAAAATTTTAAACAGTGTAAAGTAAAAAAATATATAATGTAATTTAAAATGTTTCTGATTTATTAGTTTTATTATATTGATGGTTCTTAAAAACAATAACAATGAAAAGATTAGATCTTATCCCAAAGATACGTGAACTAGGAGTGGATAAATTAAGATTATGGAAGGATTTACTTAATGAAATAAAAAATACTGAAGAAATTCGCAAAGAAAACTTAAATAAAGTAAAGGTTGCTTTACTAATATTTATTTCAAAGGTGAAGAAAAAACACAATGTGGACGAAATTATGATACATTTATACAAAAAGAAAATCGTTGGCTTCAAAGAAGTCTTATGAACAATAAAAAATAGTAATTTCGGTTATGGAAGGCCCTTTAAGCAATCGAGTGTTTTTGGAGAGCAAAGCAAAAGAAAAAAAATAAAAGAACTAGCCACTGTACATCATGAAGCTCTATTTTTAGCTTCTGCAAAAAGTGCAAATGCTGCTGGAGAAAAAAAAAAAGCTTCTTTTTTAAAAAACAATATCTCAAATCTTTTAGAGATAGAAAAAGTTAATAAAACTTTGGATAAAACCTTTCCCATCATTATGAGTGTAGAGGAAGCTCTTGCATTAAAAATGAACACTGATCTCAGCGATAAACAATATCAAATGATCAGAAACTCAGCTCTTGTTCACAATGTACATATTTATCCTACCTTGCACGATATTTTCGTGGAAAAATTGAAATGTTATCCTGAGAATATACATTTTTCTGAAATTTCTGCAAAGTGTACTCTTCAAAGCATGTTAGATCACACTGTGAGTAGAATAACTGAAATGATTGATATGCCTAATTGTGGTCAAGGTAACGAAATATTTGGAGTTTTATATGGAAAGATTGGTTTTGATGGAGCATCAAGCCAAAGTGTTTATAAACAGAAATACTTTGAAACAAGCATCACAAGTATAGAACTTAAGAGTGAAGAAAATCTTTTTAGTACAGCTTTTGTGCCTTTATTGCTCAAAGTAAAAGATGGCGAAATTTGGAAAAATGCAAATTCTTCAAGTTGTCACTTTTGTAGACCTCTTCATCTACAATATAAAAAAGAGAGTCCAATTTTATCCAGAGAAGAAGAATCAGATCTAAAAAATCAAATAAATACCTTAAAGACGTTTTGCAAAGTTTTTGATATTGCAGGAAGAAAGGTGACCTTTAATATCAGCTATAGAGTTGATCTTACAATGTTTGATAATAAAGTAGTTAATGCACTTACAGAGACAAAATCCACTCAATCCTGCAATGTTTGCAATGCTAAACCCAACGAAATGAACAATATTGATTTATTAAAAGCAAAAACTGAGAATGAGTCAGCCTTGGGGCTTGGAATTTCAGCTTTGCATTGCTGGATAAAATGCTTGGAATTTATTCTTCATTTGAGTTATAAAATTGAAATTAAAAAGTATAAGCCAAAAACAATTGAGGAAAAATTATCTGTAGACTTAAAAAAAAAACAGATTCAGGAACTCTTCAGGGAACGGTTAAGCTTATATGTTGACATGCCTAAAACTGGGTCCGGAAATACCAATGACGGCAATACTGCCAGAAGAGCATTTAAAAATAGTAAAGCTTTTTCTGAAATTACTAAAGTTGATTGTGATATAATTGAAAGATTGCATAATATTCTCATAACCATATCTTGTGGATATTCTATTAATATCAATGAATTAGATTTATACTGCACTGAAACAGCTAAACGTATAGTGAGTTTGTACAACTGGTATGTTATGCCTCCCACTGTACATAAACTGCTGCTTCATAGTTCTTCCATATCACATAAATTACCTTTACCAGTCGGGGTATATTCGGAAGATGCACTGGAGAGTTTAAATAAACAGATAAGAAATTCTAGACTTAAGCACACGGCAAAAATTTCAAGGTTAAACACAATGATGAATCAGATGCACTACCTTCTAGTAAGATCAGATCCAAAAGTATCAAGCATATCTTTTAGAAAACATAAGAGCTATCGAGGAAAACCGTTACCAGATGAAGTTATTAAATTAATTGTAATGTAAATAATAAAATGAATGTAATAAATTCAGTTTTTTTTTCTCTATGTATCAACCTCCTTTAAAAACCATTTTTATAAAAATATCAAGTAGAGTAATATATCAAGATAATGTGTTTGTCTTGAAGATTCTAAAACTTGAAAAAAAAATTTTTGTACGCGTATAGTCACCTTAAACGCGCGTATACGCGCATAAGCGCGCGTTATACGCGTCGAAGCTACGCATAAAAAAAAAATTTATTAATAAATTTGAAATCTTTGACCCAAAAATTATTATTTTGATATATAACATTATTGATTTACGATTTATGTCAAATTTTATTTAATTTTTACCGTTTTTTGATCGTTCTGAGTCACTGTGCGTCGGTATGAAACTTTAAGTACCCACAAAGTTGTCATCCTTCGCTGTATCTTCTATATATATATATATATATATATATATATATATATATATATATATATATATATATATATATATATATATATATATATATATATATATATATATACATATATAATGAAGAAACAACCACTATGTATGGAATAATATACCTTAAGGTATAAGACCCCTCAAAAATTTTTAAATTAAAATAACTCTTTTAACAAAAAACCAACTATATTCTGAGAAAGAACTAGGTGACAACATTTAAAAAAATAAAAAATAACTTTATTAGCTGTGATGGCTACCAATTAAAATAGTCAACATTCAAAAATGTTTGTGCCACCCCTGCCATACTATCTCAGTAACTGAAAGCATTTAGGGTATGAAATTTTGGCAAAAGGTTGATAACATGTTGATCTACAAACTGAACTAAAACTATTTTAAAAAAATAAATATTTGAGTTACACTGAATTTTTTAAAATGGTGCATTAAAAAAAACAAAATTTTTCAAGTTCAAGCTAGTATAAATAAAGAAGTTTTTAAAATATTGCAAAACTTTTAGTTCCAATTGTAAAACTAGATGCAATAAACATTTGCTGAAAGTTTCATGCAAATTGAACATACCGTTAATGAAATAGGATGGCCGGGAGGTCAAAAATTTACATATTGAGAAAAACGCATTCAAATGTAATATTCATAATTGTACCAAAAATTTTCAATGAAAATGCCAGTTTAAAAACAGTTACTTATAAGAAGATGAACCAGGATCATAAAGTCTACTTTCTTGGTCATTATCTGCATCTTCCTTTTTTTTTTTTTGCATCCACGAATTACTTTTCGTTGCTTTTTTGATGTTGTCCGATTTTGATACTCTGTAAAAATTAGACGCTTTTTGTTCATGATTGAACAACCTTGAAGAGTATATATTCCTGGAATCATATTCAACTTTTCAAATAAAAGAACACTTGCTTTTCTTCCAATATTAAAATTTGAAACAGCGTCGTAAACTCCAAACTCCAACTGTGTTAAAGAAACATACTTTGTTTTGGGTATGCGCTGCCATATCATCCCATTAAAACTTTCATTTTGGTTTTTGGTCTTACCATGAAGGCATTTTTTTAAAAGTTCTTCTTGAGGATAGATCGATATAAATAAGTTTTAAATGGCTGACAACTAAGAGTGGAAGGCCTGTGCCTGGTTTGTAGGTAGAGGTTTTAATCGCTTTGTCCTGTTTATAATGACACCAGCTATTGATACCATCAGGGCAATGATCATGCCAATTATTTTCAGCTGATGAAGATACATGAAACAATGTTGCAAGGATGGCTTTTTTTATACCTTCTATATCATTTACATTTTGCCTAACAGCAATTCCATAGTAATTTTGTAGACGGTTAATTGTAGCATTTGTTAATTTTCCTTCCCACTCCAAGTCCTTAAATAGTTTTTTTCAACTTTCTCAATCTACTACCAACACATTTTTGTACATGTCCAACACACTCCAACTTACACACTGTAATACAAGGATAAGTATTCTTAACGTAAGAATAGCTTTTACAATCACTATCCCCATAATACTCTACATATCTTATTCTATTTTGTGAGGTCAAACAACTAAACATTCTTTGTGTACCAATCACTTCCATACCAGGAGCAGAGCCACAATAATTTAATTTACATACATGTGATGATTTCCATGTTTCAAATGCAGTAGGATTACTTTCTTTTAGTTTAAATTTTAGGCTACATGCTTTGCATGATCAACTCATTGGTTCGCAATCAAGAATTTTACCTGTTTTCATTGATATTGCTGTAATAACTCCATTTAATGAAGAGAATCCACATCGTTGCCAGCTACCATCAACTGATACTGCAGTATCAACAATATTTAAAAAAGACTGAGAGATATCTTAGGCAGCATCAATCATTGTTTCTTTTGCAAAAACTTTAGCACATTTAGAGACACTTTATATTGTTTTGTTGTTATTGTTTTTAGTCATTGGTTTAGGGATGTTCATTAAAGATGTAAATTTTTCTAATCCTGAAAAACCTTGACCACATGCACGCATTGAATAAATTATTCTATTATTTACATCAAAAGTTTTTCTTCCAGAGCATGTCTTTGAAGTATAGAATTCAATTTTTTAATTGCAGTTAGAGCACTAAATGTAAAACATTGACCTCAATCCCTTTTTCTTAGAAAAACATTCTGAAAGATTTAAACCAGATTGTAGACATTTTTTACAACATAATTGATAAATCACACTAGATAAAATTTCCATGTCAACAATACGATAACCAACAGAACTGTTTTAATTTAGCGTGGTGTCTCAATTTTTAAAATTTTTTTTGAAGATACAGATAAATTCAACAAAGTGCTAGAAGAAAGATTGTCTTTTTCAGTACTAATAAAGGAAGCTACTGGCAAAGTTGAATCATTTAGCAAATTTATGGTACATCTATTTCCATGAAATCTTCTTGATTTTTTACTTTTAGTACTTTGTTTTACTCTACATGACTTACCCATTGTTTAGAAAGTTTATTAGATAAAAAGAAATATAATGAAAAAGCTCGCAATTCTCTTTAAAAACTCGATGCTATGCGTGTTGTTATGCAGACCAAATTTACCCAGTCAAAGGAAACATTGGATATCTCGAGAACTAAATCAAATCTTTAAAAATGCTTTTCAAATTAGTGTTCAGCAATAAATTTCGTGCCAAAACTTCATAAAAAAAAACAAACTTTTTTTAAGATTTTTAAGCAATGAAATACCGGGTATTTCACGGCTGATGATTGCCGTTAGGCATGAAACCTTCAAGTACCATACATAGTTGTTGTTTCTTTATTACATATATATATATATATATATATATATATATATATATATATATATATATATATATATATATATATATATATGTAATAAAGATATATATATATATATAAATATATATATAATATATATATATATATAAATATATATATATATATATATATATATATATATATATATATATGTAATAAAGAAACAACAACTATGTATGGTACTTGAAGGTTTCATGCCTAACGGCAATCATCAGCCGTGAAATACCCGGTATTTTATTGCTTAAAAATCTTAAAAAAAGTATATGTATATATATATATATTGCTCTATTTATACAAAATATTGAGCACTCTTATACGAACACGAGATATTATATTTGAAAATAATACAACTGGAAATAGCTATATATATATATATATATATATATATATATATATATATATATATATATATATATATATATATATATATATATATATATATATATATATATACAGCTGCGGACAAAACTACGTGAACGATTGCAAATAGTTTTTTTTAATGAAATTTTCAATGTCTTAAAATAAGTTTATAGTTTAATACTATATATGGTTGGATAGAGCGTTTTTTGCTCTATAAGACTGTGTAAAGTGTATTCTCTAATAATTTGTTTAAAATTAAACATATCTAAATGTTCAAAAAGCATCAAATATTTTGCGCGACAAAACCACGTGAACGATTTATAAAAGCGTCATTTTTGATGCAAATTATATTATATTCACATCGAAATCAGTGCTTTTAAAAATCTTTCATGTGGTTTTGGTATTCTAAGAACTTAAAATCATTTAAATTTCTCAAGATTATTCTGTTTAACATCAAAAAATTAAAAAAATTAAACTATAATGGTTCGTCAAACTGATTCAAAAATTGAAAGCTTGGTTTTGCGTTTGCGCAAAGAAGAAAAATGGTCCATTGGGCAAATTGCAGCTCATGTGAAGATGTCAAAAGGTGGAATACATAAAATTATACACCGAGAAAAGAGCAAAAAGATCGTTAAGAAAGGTGGTCGTCCACGTATTACGGATAAGCGGTAATATTCCTTTAATTTTATTTTTTTTAATATTTAATCTTAATAATATTAATGTTAATGTTAATTTTAATGTTTAACATTTTATTTTTTAGTACTGATCGAAAAATTGTGCGAAAATTTCTTGAGAATCCACATTTGACAGCCCCTGAAATTCGTCTGCAAACAGGCATGGAAAACGTAAGCACACGAACGATTCAAAGGCGTTTAAACGAAGGAGGTCTTTATGGGCGCAGACCTGCAAAGAAACCATTCCTTAAGCCCAGGCACGTCAAAGATCGCCTACAGTTCGCTAAAGATCACTTAAACTGGACGGTTGAAAATTGGAAAACAGTTTTGTGGTCGGATGAAAGTAAATTTAACATTTGCAGCGACGGTCGAGGTTATGTTAGGCGTCCAGTAGGTAAAAGATTTGCAAAAGAGTATACAATAGGAACTGTAAAATTTGGGGGTGGCAATATAATGGTTTGGGGGTGTTTCTCCTGGGCTGAAATTGGTCCGTTGTACCGTGTAAACGGTATAATGGACCAACTACAGTACAGGGAAATATTATCTAATCAAATGTTGCCACACGCTTTAGAAAAAATACCTCACAATTGGGTTTATCAACATGATAATGACCCTAAACATACAGCTTTGACTGTAAAAAATTGGCTCATAAATAATAGCATAACGGTTTTGAAGTGGCCTGCCCAATCTCCCGACTTAAATCCAATCGAAAATTTATGGATTGAAGTTGAGCGACGCTTCGGAGGTCGCAAATTTCAAAAACTGGATGAACTTTTTCGAGCCGTACAGTATGAATGGGAGGCATTACCAAAACAGTTACTAGAAACTCTTGTAGAATCTATGCCAAGACGGTGCAAGGCCGTTATCGATTCTAAAGGCTATGCAACTAAATATTAATGTTTGTTTTTTTTTAAAATCTCTTATTTGTTGATGTTAGTAAAATTATTCTTTTACGTTTGTATAATCGTTCATGTGGTTTTGTCGCGCAAAATATTTGATGCTTTTTGAACATTTAGATATGTTTAATTTTAAACAAATTATTAGAGAATACACTTTACACAGTCTTATAGAGCAAAAAACGCTCTATCCAACCATATATAGTATTAAACTATAAACTTATTTTAAGACATTGAAAATTTCATTAAAAAAAACTATTTGCAATCGTTCACGTAGTTTTGTCCGCAGCTGTATATATATATATATATATAGCACTAGATGCACCTTAAGGTGACAGTATATATTTTACTACTTTAAGGTGACTCTTCGAAAATTTTTAAAATTATGTCAAGTGAACAATCTCTAGAACTTCGCCAGGCATTACACAAGCATTATTTTAAATTGGTTTCGTACTTTTCCTTTTCTCGGAAAATATAATTGAAATATATAATTTTGCCGTCGCCTTAACGTTTTTTGTATATCTTTTAGTTGCCTTAAGGAAAAAATATTCCTGGATCGACCATATGGTGACAATAATTAGTCACCTTAAGTAACATTTCTAGAGCACATGTATTTCAATTCAATTGATTCAAATTACGATTAGGCCGAGTTTTTTAAGGATCTATACTTAATACCTATCACCCATCTGACATCGTTTCAAACAGGTTACTTAAAATTCAAATGAACAAGTAAATATTTCAGATTATTAGTTCACTTAAAAATAAATTTAACTAAAGATAAACACGATAATAAAACACTTAAAAAGTTAAAAAACGGCGAACTGTAGAAAACTTTCGGAAACGTCTTTATAGAAAAGTGAGAAGAATTTTTAATAAATAAAGGTACGAAGGATAGTAAATTATTAAAGTTAAATAAGCTGTTAAATGTACGAAAATAGTAAAAAAAAAAACTGTCTTTATGAACAGTTGTCAATTCCAAGCTCTGAAAATACTTTCTTCTGACTTATCTGTCTCAACCGACGAGTGTTCACGATTCGGGTTCTAACTTGCATGGGCTCCAAATGAAATTTCTCCGCAAATTTCTCCATTTCCTTTCGCCCTAAAATAAATGGGAGAATATTATGGCCCACATTTTCAGCCGATAAAACTAAATACTGGATGTTAAATTTTAGCATTATACTTATCAAAAAAAGGTTAGGAACTATTTAAAAAGGTTACATTTACAAAAGCGTTAAATACTTTGTTATACACTATATACTGTTTTTAGAGCACTAAAGTATATGCTTGCAAAATGCTTTGATTATTTTAACTTTTAGAAATAAATGTAAGGAACTATTTAAATGTTTACTATGTTTAACAAATAAAGTAAAATCAAATCATAAGATAGCAGGAGAAAACAGCCAAAATTAAAATTAGCTCAATTACCTGGGTACCCATGATTCTTTTCAAGGTGTATAGCAAATTCTCTTTCAAATGCAATCTTGCTAGTCTCATCCCATAATTTATATTTACATTTCTTTTCAACCGATTTTTCTAGATAGAATATGCTGTAAGTATTAAGATAAAACGTTTGGAAAATCCAATTTTTCTCACCTATACTGTTCCTGTTTAGAAGTTTGCACTTTGGTTTGAACATTGAACTCTATTTTATAAGATTATCATATATCTAATATCTTAAGAAGATGACACTTGCCTTTATTTCAATGTTTCATTCTGCCTGCGGCCATGCAATAATCAACTCAGTTTCTTGAAACTAATGATTTTTGGGTGAGTCATCTACAATAATCATTTACAATAATAAAAGCTCAAACTATCCAGGATTGAATTGATTGCCCATAGGTAAACCATGTGTTTTTTTTAAACAAATTAAAAAGTTTAGTATAAAGCAACATTTATGGATTTAGTTGTCTGTTAAGTAAGCTTTGACATCTATTTGACTTTTGCAAATCTGAAGCATATTATGGTTTGAAGAAAAGATCTAAAAACCTCCTAAGAAAGTTAGGCTAGTCAATGATGTTTTGAATTTAGAAAAACATACTCATACTGGGTGCACTTAAACCTTCATTTTTGATGGCCTTGCAAATTGAATGTAACAAAGAGGCTCATAAACATGACTTGCATCACTGTCTAACTTACCTTGGACTCAAATAAACACTGACAGTTAATAAATTCTTTCTAGTTTGAGTTAGTTACATTTAATATTTCAAATGCAAGTACAAAATATTAAACCTTTTAATAACAAAGGCAACAGACCTTTGGCTAACTGACATGATTGTTTTTGTGATCCTAATTCACCAGGTTCATCACTGTTCTCAGATATTTGATTATTTTCAACTAATAAATAGAAAACTTAATATATAATAGGAAAACGACAAAAAAAACAAAAAAAAAACAAAAAAACAATTAATACTTTTTTCAGGTTTATATGACTTATCATTAACATCATCCATAGATTCTTCATATTGATTTGCTACAAGATAAAAATAACATCATGTTTTAGAATTACTAAACTGCTTTTAAATTATTTTAAATTAAAAACCCCTTAAGTGCAGCATGTTTTTTCCTAAAATTGGCTTCAAGTGCTTAGATTAGAAAATAAAAATATTTCTGGAAGTATACATAATTTTAAAAAATTCAATAAAGCATAATAAACAACTTACAGTGTTTGTGAAAACTTTCACTATTAGTTTTACATTTTCCTAATAAATAAATTTAAAAAATGCTATTTTCAATGAAACACAACACTTTTTTTAAACTAATTTTAAAACCAAGTAACATAATCATTTTAAAGATGAAACTGTGGGAAGATAAGGTTGACCCTCAAACAAGCTAGGCTCAATGAGCAATAACTTCTTGTTGGCTTGTAAAACCTTCTAAGTATACTTTTAATGAGAAATTTTGAATGTAAATTTATGGACTTTGAATGAAATTTTATGAAAAAATTAAAACATGATGCAAAACTTCTGAAAATTGACTAATCAGAATGCATCTTTTGCATCAAAAAGAAAGTTTTTTTCACTCAAATTAGTTTATTTGCTCTATGAAAAATTTGTGATCTAGACATGGAAGGTTTTCTAAGTAAGTTGATTTTTTATCAAAATCAGAAAAATAGTAAAAAACAGTAAAAGTAGTCATGTTTTCTTACCTTTAAGTGTTCTTTTTGGATACACTTTTCTCTCTGTCACAACTGCTATAAAATAAATGGAAACAAAACTTTTTAAAGGCTGTTTAGAGCAGTTAAAGTAAGGGAGCAAGCAAATACAAACAAATAGCAGGCTGAATTTTCAGGAATTTCTTTTCTTAATGTTAAAACTTTTTCAAGAGAACTGGTGAGATTACTCTTTCTTAACTATGGTAAAAATAATTTCTATGTTTTATGGCAATCATTTTTTTCTCTCTTCATATTGTCTATTATAAAGAAGATTATTCAAGCAAATTAACATCTGAGCTAATTCTGTTACAATCTAAGAAACTGCAATAATCTTTAATTAGATGCACATAATATATATAGTATGCTTTTGATATTGATTACAAACAAAGGAAAATGCTGACCTTTCACTGGTATTAAAAGTTCTTCCACAATACATTTATTCTTTATTTCTCCTAAAGTAGAGGAGCTAGGGCTTGATGATTTAATATGGTCAACTTTGCCTGCTTCATGAATATTCATTAACATTTGGCCTGTTGTTTTTATTTGTAATGAACCAGGAGCAGCCTGGTAAACATTCTGATTAATTCTCTCTGAATGCCCAAAGTGGTTAAAGATTAAGGTTTTTTCCTTTTCAGATAATTCCAATTTTGCCAAAATTGTTGCAATACGATGGCGATTCTGAGTGGCATTGATGGCACCTTTTTTATCTAAGCGTATTAGTATCTCATTAATACAATGCCAGCCACTTGCATGGCTCAAGCTGTTTTGGGTACTTGCAAAAATGTATTGATTTTTATCAGGAATTCCAGCATTTCTTCTTACCTCTTTATTTGTTAGGTAGTGCATTGCTTTGATGCATTCTGGTGGAAAAAGAACAGGAACAAGGTGATCACCACCTTTCCCTGTTTGATATGTAATAAACATTTGCTCTGAATTGAATTCAACTGGTAGGTCTTGTTTATCAACCCATTCTCCTTTCATTGCCTCATTCCACTGATATAACTGGAGTCGAACTGGTTCACCACCACGCCTAGCACTAAATATAGTCAGACATGTGGCAGTAGCTGACCTGATGGTAGTAAATGAATTCAATGGATGTTCATAATCGTCAATTGAATTCATAATTTTATTACATTCCTCAATTAGTAACTGAACATCTCCCTCATTTGGCAGATTTATTGGCTTACGCAGGTTAGTATTTTTACGATAATTCAGATTGTAGTAGGCATCACCAAACAAATCATCTTCATACAACTTTAATACCTTTAAGAAATCAACCACTCTTTGAGATCTCAAATCCTCATTTTTTACCAAAAAATAACCAATTAAAAATTTTGCTGTTAATTTTAGTAAATTTAGTATGCTGATCTTTAAGCCATTTTTTTGTGATTTTTCTGAAAAATGGTCTGAATCTTCATTTGGTTTTTCTGATATAGAATTGATTGCTTCTCCTACTAGTGTGATTACTTCTCTACAATACATATCACCTGCATTATTTAAAATATCAGTTAATTTAACCTCTGTCTGTTTGTTAAAGATACTTCTAAAAGAAATGTATAATCTTGCTGTTAGTCGCATACGTGCACGCACTAATCTTCTGGTCTCTGATACTTTATCTTTCTTCCTTTTAAGTGCACTAAAAGATCTAGCACCAATCATTAAAATTATTTCATCAGATTTAATGTAATTCCCAATATCATCTAGCTGCAATGTACTGAGAAGATTTATGAAATCACTTGGATACTTCTCGATATGTTTGCTTAAAGATATAGAAACCATTGGCAGCATAAGATTTGATGCTTGACACACAAGTTGGTGCCGAGCTTTATATTTTCTTGAATAGAAACCCTTGCAGCCAGAACACATGAGAGGTAGTTCGTTATCTTGAGTGGTTGACTTTCTTTCTCTGATAAAGCATGTTTTACCTGATTTTACAAGTGACATATTATGATTTCTATTAGCCTCTTTTCTGAACAGCTCTATTTTCCAATTCTGATCTTTGACATTCATACTTAGCAGAGGTGTTACAGAAGCTTCAGTAGAATGCTTTGAAAGTATGTGACGCTTCAATCGAGTCTGAGGAACTTTGCAGAACAAGCAAAGCCGTGAAGGCTTTTTGTATTTTTGTTTACTTTCATTAATGACTATATTTTCATGTGACACTGAACCGCCAATTCTAAAATCAACTGATCTAGAAATGTCTATGTCAATTTCATCATCTGTTTCAATGATGTCTAAATGCCTTTCTGTCATAATGCCAGAATCATTAAGTGGAGTAATCAGATTTTCTATTGCGGCATCATTAAAACCATCATCAGACAATTCTTCATTCTGAGGTTTTTGTGGCACAGAAGCTATATTTACTACATATGAAGAATGAGCACCAGTCATGTTTGAATTAATAACTAGAGGATTAGGATTTTCTATTGAGTCAGATCCCAAGCTTCCAATGGTAGGAAAGGACAATTCCATTAAGCCTGGTAAGAAAGCCATATTTTTTGTGTTTGCAATAGGTGATGAGCTTAGATATACATTTTCACCTTCAAGCTTGTCATCTTTTAAACCATCTTTAACATTAGAGGACTTGAGAATGGCATTGACAGTTGAATGATAATAATATTCTATCTCTGAGTCTGAGTCATTGAAGACAGGAGCTTCACATAAAGTTTCTGTACTATTCTTAACTTCTGCACAATTTCTAAACATTTTTTTTATACTTCTGTACTATTTCTTTTATTATACTTCTGTACTATTTCTTTTATTATACTTCTATACTATTTCTAAACAAAAATAAAATTTGATAGAAAAATTTTAAGAAAGCCTGCTAATGCAATCCAGGCAACTCAAGCTATAGTTTTGTGTTTCTTTTGTATATACCATGTAAAACACAACAATTTTCTTAAGAAACTTAAGAGAATTTTGGCCTACCTTTAACAGGTAAGCTAAGAAAACTTATCCTTAACAATATGAATATATAAGTATATGAAAAACACATATTATTGTTTGATAAAGTGCTTTTCTCAATGAACTATTAAATAACTAAACCAAAAAAAAAAAAAAAACTGGAATATTTGTTACTAGATTGCTAAGTGCACTTATTCTGCAAAACTTTAAGTTATATCTTAATTGCATACAGTCTAATTTTCATCAAAAATGACTAAAAATTAGCCAAGAGGAAATGTTGTATTATAGTTCTAAGATAACCCATTTAATAAAGCCATTCAGCAGATTTCTGAACTAACTTACTGTACTGACTTTATAACTTAGTTTTCATTGAGTAGACTTTAAACTTAAACACAAAAAGATAATTCAGGAAACTTTACCAAAAGTTGATGAAGGATGATTTAACATGAAAGATATTACAATTATGGAACTTGTAAAAAGTTAAATAAAAACAAACTATGTTTTGCCAAGGCATTTCTTTTGTTGAATCACCATAGTCATATCTGAAAACACATTTTTTAAATTTATGTCTTTACTAAACTTTTGCTCACTTTTAAATTTAACAAAAAGGAATTAAAACATATACCTGATCTCAGTCTCTATGCTAATAATATTTGTAGCAAAAAGACAAAGGTGGGTTTCATTAGAAACTGTCTTTTCATGTTTCGCATTAGCATGGATAGATGGTGAGTCATTTACTATACACCCCAGATATTTTGTGTGTGGCATCAATTCTAAAAGTCATACACACACAAAAAAGAAAGTATTATCTTTAAGGCCTAGCAAAATTCTTATTTCCATAAACAAGAAACACAAAAACTGTGTAAAAAGATTTTAAAAGTGTAAAATGGTGCACAAATATGAATTTCAGATACATGCATACATTCAATAATACTAAGTTATATCAGTTATAAAGAAGTTATAGAACATGTAAAAAAATAAAACGGTTTTCATTTAATGCCTACCAAATGGATTTGCCATAAATTTTTTTTATCCCATCATAGATAAAACAACCCAATTCATCTTTTTCATACTGTTGGTATCTTAATTCTGCTTCAAAATTAGAAATAGTTTCATCTATTCAACAAAAGGAATATACATTGATGAAATCTTTAACAAAAATAAGTCAAGATTTGTAAATAATGTGATAATTGTGAATAACAATATAACATAGATACAAACAATTAAATCTTTTTTTTGAATTAGATGTGTATAAACCCCTTTAAGCATTATTTTACTAGACTAGCAAAATAGAAATCTAATTACCTCTGTATTCTAAAATAAAGTCACCTTTCTGAAACTCAGCTGATGCAAATATTCCAAATCCTATCCTATTTAAATCCTAAAGAATTTAAAAGAACACATAATTTTAAATAATAAATTTTAAATATAACCTTTTTGTGAGAAAATGTAGTTAGGTGTTTCTCAAACAAACTTTTTTAATGAAAAAATCTCACCTTAAGGAAATCACATTTTATACCCTAAATACTGCATATTAAAAATCCAGGGTTCAGAAATAAGTACCTCTAGGTGACACATTGTTTTGTTTAGAGGTAAAAGGGAATATACTCAAATGTCATTTCAATGATTTACAAAGATATCTAACAATGAATAATAATATTTTATATCTTTTCTATTGCATATTATGACTGTTTGCAAAGAGTATATGTCTTATCATTTTGACTAAAGATATTTCAGGGAACATGTGGGAATATCAGTTTGAAGATTTATGAAAGTATATAATTATAAATATCAATTTTCTCCTTAAGGCAACATCAATTTAGATCTTATCTATTGGATATTATCACAACATAGTAAAAGTTGTAGAAAAAAGTGCCTTATGGGGACACATCATTTTAACTAGATATTCAGAAAACATTGTTGGATATTATTTTAAATTTAAAAACAATATAAAAAATAGTTTTTTTATTCTTGAGGCAACATCATTTATATCTTATCTACTGCATGTTAAGACAACTTGGCTCAAGTTTAAAAAATAAATGCCTTAAGGTGACAAATCGTTGTCACCTTAAAGCACTTGTTTTTTGTAAGTGCCTAGAGATGACAAAATGATTTGTCACCTTAAGGCACTTATAGAATATACACAAATACCATAATTCTTAACTTCTGCACTTAAGGTGACACCTAATTAGACAACATTGGAATTAAATGGTACAAACTTTGACAAGAAACATTTATCTTAAAAAATCATAAGAAATCTTAAGATCTTACTTTGATCATATATATTGATCTTTAATTTTTAAAATCCTTCTTGATCTTTCTTTTAGACAATAAAATGCTTTGCTTGTTCTTTAGGCTGACATCTATTTCATTTTTATGAAATCAAAACAATATTAGTTTTTTTAGGTGACAGAAAGATTTTAAAAAATAAGTTTTTATAAAAGTAGCTGTTTGAATTTTAAATTGAAAAGAATAAAAATAAAATAAAACTCACTTAACATGTTTACTTGCTTTCTTCTTGGTGAGTTGAATTAGATTTTGTATTTATATACGGCGGAACAAGCTTTGCAAAATCTCGCGGTCGCTTAAAGAAATTTGCGTGTTTTTAAATTTGTATATCTTTTTCTAAGACAACCTGCTTTTCAGACTTTGATCAAAAATTATTAGTATAAAACTTTTCCAGAAAATTGAGTACCAAGTGAATTAAAGAAACCATAAAAGGTTAGATATATTCGCAGCAAAACCCTGAAAAGAGCTTCAGAAATAAAATGACTACCTAACGTAGCTTTTATTTGCATCGAAAAAAAATGGAATATATACGTCCTCGTTTTTACTTTTCTCATAACTTGTAAAAAATACAGTGATTTAGCGTGAAACTTTATACAAAGGTTCTCAATATCCATACCTTTAAGAATAGGAAAATGTTTCTGTGTTGTTTAACAAATTAAACTCACAAACTGGTAAAGAAACGTTAAGGCGACTGAAAATTGTCACCTTAAGACAATTGTCGCCGCAAGGTGGACATTTTTAGCATAAAATGTCACCATAAGGTAGATCCAGGAATATATATATATATATATATATATATATATATATATATATATATATATATATATATATATATATATATATATATATATATATATATATATCATGGCCTTCTTTATAGAAGGCCTCGACACCGTGCGCGATTTTTTTTGACTGAAGGCCGGTTTTTAAAAACTTCTTAAAAACGCAAATTTTGTTTGGATAAAGGTGTAAAATATTGATTGCTATTTTTCAGAAATATTTAAAGTTATTCTTCAAGTGAATTTAAATTAAATAATTTAGAATGCCTTTAAAATGCTGTGTTCCAAAATGTTCCTCAAATTATAAGTCTTCAGGTTGTAATGTATCTGTATATAAATTCCCTCGTGAAGAATCTGAAAAAAATAAATGGTTTATTAGTATCCCTCGTTTAAATTGGACCGTTACAAAATTCACTGCTGTTTGTAAATTGCATTGGCCAGATGAAGCGGAGTTTACATTATGTCGTGGTAAATTGAGACCGATTCATGCTCCATCAGTGTTTCCAAATATCTCTAAAAGTTGTCTCTCCTCTCCACCACCAAAAATGAGAAAGACTTTATCTTCTTCTTCAAAAAGAGGTATCAAAAAAGATGAATTAGAAGAATATAAAATAATTGATAATTTAAACTTTGGAGAAATCGAAAAATACTTATCTAATGATAATGATTTGATTACATACAAGCAAAACAATTCAATTTTCATCCAATCTAAAGTATTCAATTGTGGAGTTCCACTATTTTTGCTGATAATTAATCAAAGTTTGTTGTTCGAAGCGTTTCATTTTGGTTCAAAATGTACTATTAAACCTCTGTCAAATAACAAAATCACTTCTCTTTGTACAAAGTCATCTTTAAACGAAGCCCTTAGATATCTGAAAATTAAGGATAAGGATCATAAAATTCAAATAATTCTTGAGCATCTAAATGTAATGGGAGATCATTCTGTGGGTTGTGCTGTCTATTCTGCTGATATAATAACGAGAGCTTTTGAATATTTTGCAACAAGTCGTTCCACCTACCATCGATTATGTTATGATTATCAGTTGCCAAGTATTCGAACTTTGACGCGCATAACTTCAAAAATAAACTCTCAGGATGATTTAACTTTTTTAAGTTCTGTGTTATCGAACTTAGATGAAAAAAAAAGAAATTGTGTTTTATTGATAGATGAAGTTTATGTAAAAACAGCATTATTATATCAAAGTGGAAATATTTTTGGAAATGCTGTTAATGATCCAGAGAAATTAGCTACTACTGTACTTTCATTTATGGTCAAAAGTCTTTATGGTGGACCTGAATTTTTAGCAAGAGTTTTACCAGTTAGTAATCTGACTTCAGATTTCCAACTAGAACAATGCAAATTAATTGTAGACACCATAGAAACCTCTACGTGTAATGGTAAAGTAATTGCAATTATTACAGATGGAAATAAAGTTAACCAAAGCTTCTTTTCTAAATTCAAAACAGTAGAGGGAAAACCTTGGTTATGTCAAAATGGTTCTTATATTTTATATGACTATGTTCATCTTTTGAAGTGCATAAGAAACAATTGGCTAACAGAAAAACTAGGTCAGTTGCAGTTTATTCATAATGAAATAACTCACATTGCAAATTGGAGAGATTTAATTAACTTATATACACTTGAAAAAAACCAGTTAATAAAGTTATCCAAATTGACTGAAACATCAATAAATCCTAAACCAATAGAACGACAAAAAGTAAGCACTTGTTTACAAATATTTAGTGAAGAGACAGTTGCAGCTCTAAAAACTCATCCTAAAATAGAACAAGAAAGTGTCAAGGGTACTGTTATTTTTTTGGAGTTAATTATAGAATTTTGGAAAATAGTGAATGTTAAATGTCCAGGTGCCAATGCTAGATTTAGGGATGAGTCGCGTAATGTAATCAGATCTTCAGATGACATTAATTTAAAAAAGTTGCTCGCTATTGCAACAATGGCTGAAAATATGAAACCAACATCTGGTAAACGTGTTCGCCAGCTTACGAGAGATACAAGCAATGCTCTTTCACATACTTGTCGTGGCCTAGTTGATTTGTCTTGTCATCTTTTATCAAGTGGAAATGAATATGTTATTTTAGGTTGGTTTTCTAGTGATCCAATTGAAAAATGTTTTTGAAAACTAAGGCAAGGCTCTGGTGGTACTTACTTTATAACAGCTAAATCAGTTATTGAAAAAGTACGTATTCAACATGCTAAGCTGGTGCTACAACTGAATATTGATGTAGAAGGAAATGATGGCCATGACTGTCTTTTATGTCTTGAAGATTTAAATGATAGGGAAATTGATATAATTTACAATTTAGCAGATCTAGAAGATACTATAAATATAGACATTTTATATGCTATTGTCTTTATTGCTGGTTATGTTCAAAAGTGTTCTACTGAAGAAAATGATGAAGATACAACTACATATTATGAAAAATATGGAACTTATTTGAATACTTTAAATAGAGGAGGATTAACTATTCCATCAGATACTCTATCTCAGTGGTCCTTATTTTGCTACATATTTTTTACTTTATTAGATAAAAGAGTTTGCAGAACATTTCTTATACGACAGTTTGCATTTATTGCAGAGTTGTACCGTTTTTCTATTGCAAAGAAACAATGCCAAACATTAGCAAACATTTTTTTAAAGAACTTTGCATTACTTCACACTCCCAAAAGTAATAAAGAAACCAAACTAAAAGAAATCAAGCTTATGTAAAAAATTTTTTTCATGTTTAGTAAAAAAATAATTTGGTTTTTTATTGGTGTATTTTTCTCATTACTTATTATTTCTTATATATTATATATATAAAATTTTGATTTAAAATGTTTTTATTCATTTTAATAAATAATTTAAGCTTATAAAAAAGTTGTTAATTTAACGTCAAAAAAATAATTTTATAATAATGCATCAAAAAAATGCAAGTAGAATGTTCACTAATTATATATTTAGTCTTAGCAAAGCTATACAACATTTTTCTATTTTACTAAACCGCGATATTTTTTTTTAAATCGGCCTTCAGTCAAAAAAAATCGCGCACGGTGTCGAGGCCTTCTATAAAGAAGGCCATGATAGCCTTCTATAAAGAAGGCCATATATATATATATATATATATATATATATATATATATATATATATATATATATATATATATATATATATATATCAATGCATTGTAATATATATTTCAACAATTTATAAATCGTTGAACTTTGCGACAAATAATCAACTTATTTCTTACAGAAAGACCTCGTGCAACAACTAAACAATTTTCATAGAATCTTTTAATTCGCGCTTTTTTTTTACAAATAATTTTATGATGTCATATTATTATGTGATGACATTTCCAACCAACATAACGGAAAACATAACGGTTAAACATAACACCTTACATTTATATACAAATATACAAATAACTGTGGCCAACTTAACGCTTTAGACATATTTATTACTTATATAACGGTAAACATAGCGCCAAACTTTTCATTTACCGTTATGTAACCGTCATGTTAGCGTTTTATTTTTTGCTGTGTATTAATGAATTGTTAATGAAATTCAAAGGTCGATTTATTCAATTATTAGCCTCCAAAAGAGCTCGTTTTGGCATAGAACTTTATAAACTTTGCGAATCTACACCAGGTTAGGGGACGTCCATAAAGTACGAACGCAGTAAAACCAATGCTTTTGGACCCCCCTCCCCCTTGTACGCACTTGTACGCTTTTAACACCCCCTCCTCCTCTGCGTACGTACGCGTTATTTATTAAAAAGTATGACCTCCCCCCCCCCCCCCCCCAAAAAAAAAAAAGTTTTCAAATCATTAAATACAAAAAAGATCAATTTAGCTATTTATATTTCCATAAATGGTGACTTAAATAAATTGAAAATGTTATGGAAAACAGGCATGAACTCTGCTTCTAATCTTTCATTAGTAACCTCCTTACTGACTTCTTCACTTTCACTTAAATCACTCTGCATATCAATCTTTATTTTTTGTTTTTTATGTGCTTTCTTGTGCCGTTTAATTGCTGCCTCGCTCGGCCAGTATTTATTGCATTTGTCGCAAATTCCGTTTAAAAGCTTTTTTTCCAATGAAGGACAATACAGATCAAATGGTATAATTTCGTACTTTAAGCCTTCTGTAGGTATATCTTGTAGCAAAAGCCTATGCGTCAGAGGTGCAAAGTTTGAATGGTTTGATATGTTTTTAAAATATCGAGACGGTTCCATCGCTTTGTAACCATTCTCGCAGTACTCCTAGATGGCCGGAAATGGAATGAAACGTTGGGGGATGGTATTCAGCCAATTTGTTTCAAACGATGAACAACATAACTTGTCCTGGCATTTCACAGTTTGTAGACAGTATCGCAATTGCTGGCAATGTTTCTCTGCACAAACAGGATCAGGATTCGGCGGTTTATATGCTTTTCCAACTGGTACTGCCCGGCAGTTAACAAGGTAACCGTCGATGAAGGTTTTCTCCCAAACTTGGGATAAAACGTCAGCCGCTTTTTGGAAATTTTCTACCTCCAGTTCTTGGTTGATTGTCTTCCCAGAAGAATCAAGGTGATCGCCAAAATAATCATGGGGAAGAACTATTCCAGCCAAATCACGAGAAAGAGGTGCCATTCTTCTTTCAATGGGGTTGAAGGCTGAAAGCCCAGCTGCATTCACACCGTGAAGCAAGACATCTAAATCCAGCAAGCGGAAGAGATCAACAGCAGCTGCTAACGTTTTAGGGAAGCGTGGTGCCTCATCTTGAGCTCCATCAGTCTCCATTAACATAATTGGTTTACGTCTAACCATCTTGGTTTCAAAAAGCTCCCTAACATCAAAAGCATGTGTAAAAGCATTCGATGTATCGTGTTTCCCACTTCTTATGCGTATGAAAGTGTCTCCACTGTAGGATACAACTCCATTATTGTTAACTTCGCATATGCCATACACCGATGGGATTAACTTGTGCTGTGGGCCAACGACAAAGTCATGATCCATAAGTTTGACCTTGTATTCCATATGCATCAGCAACAGCACTTGAAGTCTTGCAGCAGTAAGACCCAACGGTACCCTGGCTTTATCATCATTGGACATGAAAAGCACAGCTTTTGGTCCAAACAATTTGCAAACTTCAAACATGTCATCAATAAAAGATTTGGCAAACATTCTACCATCATTTCCTTTTCGCAGTGAATTTTCTGGACTTAGTAGCTTCACAGGAACTGTTTTTACATGCTTTTTTCCTTCATGAGTGTTTTCACGTCGTGGTAAAAGATGAAGGTACAAACCACTTCTACTCAAGTTGAAGCCTATTTTCGTCAGCTCTTTCTGAAGATCATTCAAAGTGGAGACACTACGAAGACATTCTGTTCTTCGACGCTCATCTGCTGCTGATGAATTTTGCACAATTTTTATGATTGTTGATAAAAGTTCTGGTTGATCAATTTCGAGCCGTGGTCGTCCGGGATGGTTTCGCATAAACTGTTTCAAAGCACTTGATACTTCAGGGTTGTTTTGACAAACTGTTTCGATGCCCTTTTTAAGTTTTTGCCTCCGTTTTCTTTGTCGTGCCGATTCACGAATCAATCTGAAAACAAAATATTACATAAATCTTTGATTCCGTTATAAAACCTTCTATACTTAAGGTTTCCTGGATTCTGCAAACTTTGTAAATCCTCAATTAGAAGTTCCTATTGACAATTTGAAAAACAAAATTTTGAAAGTTACTGCCTGCTTAGAAGTTTGGTTTTTATGGCCAAGACGTCTGTCTATACTTCTTAGCTCTATTCGATATATCTCTTAACATTTACCTGTCCAAGTTTGTTTTTTCTTTTCTTATGCTTTCTTTCACATTGTCTAATTGTTTCCTCGTTACAGTAGACAAACCAGAATCGCGTAAGATTATCAAGGATGAAAGCTGTGATTCAAGATCTGAGATTTTCTTCCGACTTTTAACTTGCGCCGGATTTGCTCTTTCCTTCTCGTTTGATGTTAAATCTAAATTAGGAAATACCCAAAAATAAACTATTATAAATTCTTGACAGTTATAGAGATGGGATGTAGAGAAAATGGTCAAGTTGTCCAATTATGATGAATAAAACTATGCAATTGCAATATAGTCGTACAATGTAGTTTAATTACCAATTCGGTTGAATTCAATATATAGAAAATCACGAGAGAAAAAGTTTATAAACTATTACAAAAAATGGCTTACTAAGTTCAATCCTTTCAGGTTCTGCCGTAGTTGCGTTCGGAAAACTTTGTATTTTATTTGACAAAGACGGCACTGGATGGATATCTTTTTTCTTTTTGCTAGGCGGTGATAAAGCATTTCCTCAGAATGACATGATTGATCCTTTTGACTTTTTTGCTTTCACTTTTAATTCGTTTACTTTTTTTTCATACAAAGACTGATCATATTTTACTATTTTCCACAACTCCTGTGCGTGGTGATCCTGCTTTTGTTTTTCAAGTGTTGAATATGCTTTCTTATATAACTCAAGGAGTTGAAGATACTTTTTCTCGTTCCCAACAAATTCGTTCGACATCTTGGGAGTAAGCAGTTTTTTTTTTGTTGCAATGTTTTCAATTATTCGATTAGAAAGATAAAAGTTTTTGTTTATTTGGAAATAAACGATTTCATCATAAGATTCAGTGTCGTTAAAGCGAAGATTGTAAAAAAATAACCTGACTCAAATTAATTGCAGTTACATTTCGCAATGAAAGGTGTTGGTCTCTATTAGCATTAAAATTGTTGTTTTTAAAAATATTTGTTTTTTATAATAAGAAAAAATACATTTAAACTTTAATAATAATTTGAAGTAGTACATTGTTAATAAAAAGTTAATAATAAAATATTAATTTAAAATAATAAAAAATTAACTTGTTGTAACGCTTTAATTGAAAAGATAAAAACCAGGTTGCGTAATTTAAAAAAAAGATTTTTTACATTCGAAAAGTTCGTTGCTTTTTATGCAGATCAAGTTTTAAAAATAATTCCTGAGAAAGATAGTCAAACCGCGTACGTACTCGCTGTCTTGAACACTCCCCCTCCCCTTGTACGCATTTGTACGTTTTTTGGTAACCCCCTCCCCCCATACCTGCGTACGTACTTTATGGATGCCCCCTTATTGCATTTGTTTCAAAATTTATGTTGGCAAGGATAAAATCCAGGAAAGTGTTATACCAGCTACTGAGGGTGTAGTCGTGGAAGTGGCACAGCCTATTTTAAAAAAAGGTTACACGTTGTATAATGATAACTTTCATTCATCACCACATTTATTTCTTACCTTACTAAAAAATGATACGAATGCTGTTGGAGCTGTTCGGAAAAACAGGAAGAATATGCCAAAGGTGTTTTCAATGAAGTTAAAAAAAGGAGAAATCAAAACTTTATCCAGTCACGGTTTATTGGTTTTGAAATGGAGAGATAAAAAAGACATAAAACCGGCATCTGTGCTCGAGTATGATAAAGGCATGGGAGGCGTTGATAAACAAGACCAGTTGCCACCGTGCTTCCCATCTATGAGAAAATATTTTTTTTATCTAATAGATATGACCTTTTATAACGCTCATGTTTTATATTATAAAATCAACTGTACAACCAAGAATGAAGAATTGCTGGAGCAATTGCAATTGCCAAATTATAAACGTCGTAGACATTCTTCAAGTAGCGATACACCATTTCGTTTGGCAGCGAAAAATTGGGCACACTTTCCTGAGAACATTCCGTCAACTAAGTTCAAGCAACACCCTGAAAAAAGGTGCCGTGTTTGTTGTAAGCATAATATTAGGAAAAAGACTACGTTGCAGTACAAATAATGCAAATTAGCACTGCGTTTACCTACTTGCTTTGAAAAAAAATCACACTCTGCATAATTACTAGTAATTGGTTTATTTGTTATAGCTTGAGTTTATTTCATTTAGTTTTATTTTGTAGTTATTAATTTTGTTTTATTTTGTAGTTAGTAATTTACTTTTGTTTTGCAATTCTAATTACTTGAAGACATCTTAATACTATATATGTCATCAACATTTTAAAAATAAAAACATTCTTATGTAAAATGTACTGCTATTAAATACTACCCCAAGCAACAAAAAAATATATCGTTTCAAATATTTTCTCAACTAAAGTCCGTAGCCAAGGGGTTCAGCTCTAAATAGTCAAAACTTTTTCAAAACTTCAATCAGCTCTTGAAAAAAAACGTAGTTGTATTGAATTATATAAAAAAAGTTGTATAGAATTATATACGAAGTTGTTGGAATTAAAAAATTGGATTTGGATTTAATAAATACTTTCTTCTTGCCATCAATAGAAAAAAACAACAAAAGTTTATTATTACAAATACCGAAGCAAATACCTCCACGTAATCAAACATAAATACAGCACTTGAAAAAGCAAGCAACGATCCAGCACAACGCATTGAGATACGAATACCGTCAACAAAAGCTTGCTCCTTTGAACTAACAAATTTGGCCAATGTACTTGTGAGAAAGACATCGGGTATAATACCTGCGCCGGCAAAACACATCATGGAGATAATGCCAAAAAATATAACCAAAGCTTTAGAATGGTTATAGGTTAAAACGATGAAACTTATATTAACGATGCCAAGTCCTAATAATCCAATCAATACCGCTATAAAAAGTTTTTCATCAGATACGGGTTTACACAAATATAATAACAATATAAGAACGCTAGCCGTCCCTGCGCCGAAAACGCAAATGTTTAGCTCTAGTATAGACAAATGTAATGTCTCGATAACCAGTAACGGTAGCCACATATCGAAAACGACCATAAAAAATTCAATGAAAAAGTTGCTAATCAAAATTAAAGAGGAATCCAATGATGTAAACAACAGTTTTAGTATTTTGAAGATACTGATGCGAGTTGATGGTTGATTGACCAAGTTTATTTGAAGCTCATTTTGTTTTGAATAACTAACCAACGGCAACTTTTCATTAGATTCTTCGTAAAACTTGATTTCATCCTTTGAAAATGAAGGTAAATTACCAGAGTGTTTTGCCTCTTTCTCATTTGATGTTTCTCCTTCAGAAACTTCAGCATCATTTTCTTCGTTTTGTTTTAAGTCGAATTCTTTCGATAAATCATAAACCATAGTTAAACTCAATATTTCCATGATGATGCAAACGATGGCCATGAAAACCCCGATAAAATTGACATTCTTTATGTGCCAATGTCCGAGGTAGAAATCTATGTTTGAAAAAAAAAAGTTAATTCCAGGGCCTAATATAAATCCAGAGTTAAATGTTATGGACAAGATTGATAATTGATAAGTTGTTTCACTGGACGGGTAACTTCGAACTAATTCGCCGCACATGACCGATTCTAAACCAGCACAACCTGACAAGAACCTTCCTGCCACCAACAGCCAGGGTGAAAAATACAGACTGTACAATACATTTCCAACAATTAAGAAGCAATTACAAATTAGAAAAGTGACTCTGACCATACGGGTTCGATCAACCAATCTTCCAATAACCGGAGTTATAAAAGTCAAGGAAAGCAAATAAGCTATCGATACAGCTGCGTAAAAGAACTTTGGAGATGTTGTGTTTACCATTTCTTTAATGTATAACCAGAGAGTCAAAAGAGTGAGACTGTATTCTATTCCTAGAATTAGGCTTTGAATAGAAAAGGCAATTGTGGTGTGTTTTCTTCTGAGCAGCCATTTTTGATGCTGGGGAGAAGTTAACATTTTTGGCGCTGGGGAGAAGTTAGCGAAGAACTCTAAAAAACAGTTCCATTAGTTTAAATAAAATATTTTTTCATATAAAAACTTTGCATCTAAGTTTAAACAAATTTTAAACAAAAAACCAATAAGGGCTTTGAGACACCCGCAGTGCAGCTTTTTAAACTTGTATTCGGTTTCACGCCAAAACTTTCTTATATTTTTGCCTTATAACAATCTGCATTTTCATTTAAAAAGTAAATTTATGGCAAAGTATGCAAACGAAACTCAAGGGGTTAATGATATTAATTTAAAACTTAAATTATATGAGCTTTCTGCATTGTAAAGTTTTGTAAAATATCCAATAAAAAAAACTTTAATAAGAGCTATTTCATAACCAACTTCTTTATCAGTTTTTTTAAAATAAATTGAATTTTCTGACAAATTTCATAACCAACTTCTTTTTATCAGCTTTTTTAAAATAAATTGAATTTTCTGACAAATTTGGTAATAAAACTTTTTATGCGTTTAAAACAGCAAACGCATTTATATTCATTAGTAATTTCTTTTTTCTGAGAAAATGAGTTAGACGGTTCCAATTGAATAGCCATTATGCGCAATGTCTCGAATGGTTGAAACAAAATAGTAAAAAGGGGAAGGAATTACAAATTTCTTTCTGGGATCGTATGAATTCATGTCTAAATATAAATTATATATAAATATATATAAATTTTTTGTATATATATAAAACTTAAAATCGATTTTTTTTCAAATGAATGATTAAGAAGTGCTTATTCGTTGGAAACGGAAAAACAAAATTCCAATGCTTACTATCAATCAAAGGAAACGATTGAAAAAGAAACGTTATGTAACCCTTAAAATCAAGTAATTATAAAGGTGAGCTTCCACTCATCCGTTTTAGCTGCGGGAAAGGAAAAGGAATGGGAAACTTAACCACGTGAGCATGCGCAGTGATTAACTTTCAAACTTAATTTACATATTGCACATGCTCACGTGATTAATTTTCCCGTCCCTTTCCCGTGGCCAGTTTGTAATTTTAGTTTGATAACTAATCACTGCGCATGCTCACGTGTTTAATTTTTCTCATCCCTTTCCGTAGTTAAAACGGATGAGTGGAAACTCACCTTAAAATGTTGTTAATTTCAAATAGTCTGTATTACAATGAAATTTCAATCATCTTTATGTTTTCAAAAAAAATGTTTTTTTCTTCAATTTATTTTTATCTACTAATTGAACTAGTTTTAAGATTAAGTTTAAATTATTTTTATTGCTTCATTCTAAAATATCATCCCTTATTTTTAACTAATGACTATTAGAACTGTCCATGTGAAACCAAATAGAACTTTTTAAAGTTAAACACCACTGCCATGTTTAGTTGACTTCTTTAAAAGTAAAGACAAAACAAAAATAGTTAAAATTATTCATAAAAATGGAGAATCAGTTAAAATCAATAGCATAATGAAGAAAAAAAGTTGCGACAGAGTTCCTGAACAAAAAGCACATTTCCATCTGGGCTGCAATTATGTTAATTATGTTAATTAATTCTTTTTTTCGCAGGAAAGTAATCCAAAACATATCTCCAAACAACCCAAAGGTTAATTAGAACGAAAAACAGATGGTTTTGAAGGACATGGTATGACTTTCTCAAATCTTTGTCCTATTGAGCTCCTATAGGACTAAGACGACAGTGTACTACTTCTTACGGCTGGTTTTATAGCTATCAGTTAGTTGTCAGTTACTTAAAAAAATAGTTAGTAGAAACTACCCCACCCACCCACCTATTCCCTTTCCCACAAAAGATTTTTGTGCTGCAGCTTGAGCTTGACTAAAAACCGGATTTTAAATGTTGTTGAAAAAGATCCGAAAGGCAACGTAATTTAATTTTGTTATAAAACCTAAAAATTACAAATATAATAATAGGAGCATTAAAAAAGACACATGGTATGCGTCTCCTTAAATGCTCTTCTCATTGATATAAACTTTTATTTATTTGTAATAAATAATGGTTTTATAAAAATGCGAACTACCCGCATCTAATCTGTACCATTAACTGAAAGCTCAAAACGCAAACATTTTTAAGGAGTCTTGTTAACTAAATTGTTATTGCAAAATGTATATTTCAGAATGAAATCCAATTTGTTTAGAGGAAAATTGCTCGCCGAACTGGCAAGAAGAAAAAACGAAAATCGATTAAAATCTTCTGATTTCTCTGGGGAATAAAATGAACCATTTTCAGGATCAGGTAATGATGATAAGCAATTGGAAAAAAAAGCAACATCTCTTACAACATTATTTATAAACCAAAATGGTTAGAGTAGTGAAAATGAACATTACTCTGAGAGAGCAGAGAACCGTCCTAAACGAGAAGAGAAAATTTCCTAACAAAACCGTGTGCTGAGAAAAACAGTTTTTTAATAAAAAGAAACCTCGTGCAACAGTTAGAAGAAAACAAATCTAACCAAAAAGCTTTAACGCCGTATTTAAAAATTGATGTCCAAAAGAAATGCTGTCAGTTTGTAAGTAGAGAAGTTTGAGATCAACTTTTTACATAATTTTGAACCCTTCGGTCATTTTCTGGCAAATACGCTTTTCACAACGCCAATCAACGTGAAACAATACAAAAAAAAAAACTTATTCAAAGAAAGAACTTTCAAAGCGAAATAAAACAAGAAGGTATGAAAAAGATCGAAAAATTTTTCTAAATTAACTTTTTTAAAACTTTTGAAAGTGATGCACAGAAGAGAAGACATTACTTTAAAAAAGATGAATTTAAAAAGAGATAAATTACAGACAATCAGGAAATAAAAGCGAAGGAAAGAGCAAATGCTTCACAAAGTTCAGAACGTAATTGACCAAATCAACTTTATTCCAAGAAATATTCTGGTATCGCATTATTGTCGAAACCAAACTAAATCCTGAAGCTTGATTTTCAAAAAGTTTGATCTTTTTAAGAAAGATTCAAAAGAAACCAGTTGCCTTGGCTACATACAATCCTAACTTTAATAAAAATTTACACCTCTGAAAAGGTACACTTGTGCAGCGTGCGATGTTTACAAAAAAAAAAAAATAATAATATTGCTTATAGAAGCAAATTATAAAAAGCTAAAAAAATAACGAGTATCAAAAAGTACCTGGTAGAAGCTAGGAATTATTGCTGAGGTGCTTGAAAAATTAAGTAATTCTGAGTAAATTTTTACTAATAGAAATAATTTAAATGAGGGTTCACTTGTTGTTGTAAAAAATTTATCCGATATAAACAAGGGATCGCCGGTTACAGTATACGGTATACTCACTTTACGATATACTAACTTTACAGTATACTAACTTTACGATATACTTTACCGTACACTTGGTATAGTTAAAGTTAGAATACAGATTAGTATATCTGCTTACTTTTATTTGTGAAATATTTTTGGATTGACTTGATCATCTCATAACTATATTATCTTAATGAAAAAAATTAATGGACCTTGTCTTTTATTTGACTTATCATGATAAAGTGTTTATTTTTTTAGTTCAATTTTTTTTTCTTAGATTTACTTAGTAAAAACTATAATTTGTTAAGTTGTTATATTTTTAAACCACGCTGATTGTGCTGCTCTTCACCGTTTTAAGATAGTGTTTGGGATTTTTTTTTTAATTGTTTTTTGTTTATTCTATGAATTTCTCTGATCTGAAATAAATTTATAATAATAGGAATAAAAAAAATCAATAAATAAAAAGTTTTGTTTACATTATACTTTACAGTATACTTTACGGTAAACTGTACGCTAAATTTTTAGTATACCGTATACTAGCAATCCCTAGTATAAACACGCACGTTTGGCGATTACTGTTATTCATCCCGAATTGGAGATATGAAAACCAATAATAAATATTCTATTGTGAAATGTTTCGTTTGATATTTCATTCGATGATTTTTTCGTTCAACGATTATTTCATGCAGTTTAAACTGAGCATCCTTCCTTATTTTTATCTTGCTATAACGATTATGTTCCCCGTTCTTCTTTATTAGGCTTGTCAAAACTTCAGTTCTTTTGAACTGTGTTTTTTACGCTACTTCACTTTGAAAAATGGCTGGTAGACGAAGAGCAAATATCACAATTGTTTATAAGGTTTTTTACCTGAAACAGAAATTCTTTTTGAGAATTTTCTTCAATATCATTTTTATTTGCAGAATTCAATGATAATTACTCTGTTTTGCAATAATGCTGCTAGGCACCGATTAATGGCAAACAATGTAATGCAGACAATTTCAGTCAAGCTCTGCGCTACCATTCATTTTTTGAAAGAAGTCATCTGCCTCTGAAAACTCCTATATAGCTGCAATACATGTGGTGCTTTGATTTTACATAGGTATAAATCATTCGAGAGCTACGCCTCTCCAGAAAAACTTTTATAAACTATTTATAAACTTTTATTGGTGCAATTTTATGAGAGAAACTTGTAAGCAATATTTAGAAAAAAAATTCGCAACTTGGAGGCTTATAAAATTGATGAGTTTGAATGTTTTCACCAGAAACATCATCGTGGTCAATCGTGGCAGGGTCATTGGGTTTTAGGAACCGTATAGCGACATTCGGGACGCTGCTGTCTAGTAGAGATGCCTGATAAACGGCGAGAAACACTGCTACTTATAAATCAACAATGGATTTTACCTAGAATTCGAATAATCTGTGATGGTGGATGAAGTTGATGAAGTTGTTGGACATCTAATGCTGATATTCCTCAAATTTCGAATAGCATCTCGGCATACATGATATAATTGTTCACCAAAGAAACTTTGTCGGCCTCAATGTTGCGTGGTTAACTCGGGATCAGTAGACCGCTTTTTCATAAGAAACGCATAGTCATAAGAAATACATAGTCTGGAAGCACGGGCCGTTCCTATTGTTTTGCCGTTTTAACTTGAACTTTGAAATTCGACCCGTTCACCCTGCACAAGTTTAAAAAATGAGCAGTGAACTTCACACAGAAACACAGCTTGATGATCTGTATATGGCTATTACTGATGGATTTTTCGACGATAACATGGAAATTGAACAAGATCTAGATCTTTTATTATCTGAAGGTTGTTTGGTATCCAATTTTTTGTGCGACTTGTGTTGTAAAGTTTACAAAACGAAATGTGGCCTGAAAAGACATAAAACTTCCAAACACGAACAAATCAACATAATTAGCGAAGAAAAAAACTCCATAAAATATAGTCATCTTGATCTTAAGAAAATTGTTGAAGAATGTGGGCATAAATTGTCAAATGATTTATGCTTGCCTGAAGAAATTCGAGTTAAATTTTCAAAGCAGAGTTTTTGTTTTAGTTCTGAAGATTCTATTTCTCTTTTGGAAAAATTTCAGGTTTTTATTTCAAAATACAATGGTAATGCAGAAAAATTTTATTCTCAATTTTATGGTCTTCTTTATGAAAATTTATTGCCATCAAAGTTTGAAGATGTTTTATTGACCAATACTTTGCTTACTGAAGTTGCCAATCACATACTTAAAGAACTTTCAGGAAGTAAACATAATACTTCATCTATTAGTGAAATATCATTATCCAATATTTTATCTGATAAAGAATTAAGTATAATTCAATATTTGGCAGGTTATGTTGTGCAAAAACTTTATTCAAAGTTCAAATTTTCTAAATCTGATGAGCAGTATAAAAGACAATCCATGGAAATATTATCAGCATGCAAAATTGATTCACATGATACTCAAATATATGTTGATACTAAGAACAGAGGTGGTTTATTTAAAACTAACATGTATGCTCAAAATATCTTTATACAATGTGAAACAATTTTTCGTAAACAAAGCAAATCTTTTGTAACATCTATTAACAACAAAGCTCTGGTTAATGAAATGCTTAAGGACTCAGTGATTATAAGTAGCTTAAACAATATATGTTACAGTACTGAAGTGCAAATTGATAAAGAAATATCTTTCTCTCTTCTTGAAAGTATGCTTTTTTTGTTCACAAGGGTAAGAAGCTTTTCCTATGCTAGAGATATTCATGAGAAACATCAGATCAAAAAGCGACAAGCACGCAAATCTTCTATAAGAACAGAGATAAGAAAAGCAATGTGCAGCAATGTTGTAGATCCATAACTTCAGTCTTCAGTCATCTGCTCCAAAATATACAAAACGGTTATTTTTATAGCCACAAATTCAATAAAAATGTTATGGCTAAAACAACTAAATTCTTTTTAAATAAACATGTTGTTAGTTATATGATGTTAAATAATAAGGAGATTATTAGTTTTGTATTTATGGTATGTTTTATATGTAAATTGTGTGTAGGAAATTTTCATGAAGTGAATGGATCATACTAATATATATATATATATATATATATATATATATATATATATATATATATATCAACCTAAATTGAGATTAGCTTGCCTAATTTAATGTAATACTCACAGGTGCTTAATACAAGGTTGGGATGGGGAAAAAAATCTAAATGTGAGGATTAGTTAAGCACCTGAGAGTATCGTAATTTATTAGGAATTACTTATATCAATGGGGAATGCTTGTCTTGACAAAATAAATATAAATAAGCAATAATTGTTGACACAAGCACTAAAAGTGAATCCCAGCCAATAATGTAATTATTTTATATGTAGCTATGAAAATAGCTGTTTTGACAGGATTATAGTCACTGTCTGGGACTTTAGAAAAGTTAATTTGTTATTTTGTCAGATTTCTTTTTCTCTTTGGCAATGGTGAATCATCTATCTCATTAAATTTATGTCTTTGACATCGAACATTACCAACAATAGATCGTACAGAATACTGTGACTTAATAGTATTGTCATTATAGCCAGCATCTCTGACAGAGGGATTATCACGTCTGTTGCCAATAGCACGCTGCCTTCCAAAGTAGTTTTCTAAATCGTCTTGACAAAATCTTTCTGAAAGAATGTAAGGAACACCATGTTCTAAAAGAAACTTACAAACTTCTTTGAATGAATGAACAGTTATCTGGATACCTTCATATGTTTGCAAAGAAATAAACATATTTGCCTTAGCATTAGCAGTATAACTCCTATCATTTCGATTGTCAATAGACTCTTTCCATTTCTTAAAATATAAAAGAAAACTGTCAAGCCATTCAAAACGTACATCATTAACAGATTCATATGGTTTTAAATTTTCTTTTAAATTTTTAACAGCTTTATTTTTATTTGAAACATTCAAACAGTCAAAAAATTTATCCATCATAAGACAAAATTGAGCAGTTCCTGCACATTCTGGCGGACCAAATTGTTTTAAAACATTGCCAACTGTTTCACTTAACACTTGAGCAGCCAAATGAACACGCATTACTGAATATGGTGTTAAATTGATGTGATCACTTGTGAGTTTATTAACTAATCTTAAGCCACATTCTAAGTCCTCATAATAAAGTTGTGAAATATGACTCCAAAGTATGTGCAAACCATTGTTCCACATATAACGAGTACCTCGTCCAGAACCAGAATTTGCAAGGCAGTTGCGAGCTGTTTTAATCAAGTGTGGAGCATCTGAAAAAAAATATATGTAACGTTTTTCGTTGGAGTAAATATTCTGAGCTCTGTAAACTAAATCATTACACAAATTCATATTTAAGTTCTTATGCATTCTAAAAAATTTTCTATTTGGCGAAGCACCATCAGCTGTTGCAGAAATAACTTTTAAGTTCATACTTTCAAGGTAACACACAGCTTTCCAAAAAATAGGCATCAACTGAAATGATGTAATTCCAGTAGTTGCAAAAGTAGCTAAACTGAATGATAAAGGATTAACAATGCTCTTTACAAGAAACACAAGAATGTGAGTAGCTAATTCTCTAACATTTTTTAAAGTAGAAATATTTACTTCTTTATCGCCTAAATCAACAAAACCAATAAGCTCTCCAGTGTATTTGTCCCAAACTAAATCTTCTTGAATCTTCATTTCATCAAAAACAATAGAAACAAATTTTTCATAAGGAAGAAAATTTTGGGTTTTTTTAGCAAGTTCACTTAAGACAGCTGCATTAAATCCCCTAGTAGGTCGGATATAATTTTTGTAATCTCTTAAAGTTCTTAAGCTTGGAAGAGTTAAAATACCTTCACCTGTCTGTGAATCATATCGCAAATCAGTATAAGCAGATGGTGATTTAGCAGCAAGACTTAGACAATATTTTATTATTGTTGGGTGGTATCTAATAGATGAAAGATTGGAACAACTTAAATACTTCTGCTGCTCTTCCCAAAACAACTTCATAAACGGTGGAATATTTTTTTGATCACTAGCTGAATAAATCGAGATCAAATCTTTACTAAGTTCTGAACAAATTTTCTTACTGCATTTATTAAGAGCAGATTTCTTTAGTTCAATTTCCTCTTTGTATTGCTTGCATTGAAGTCTGCATTGCTGCAAAGCCAGTTTAACTCTACTAGGGGAAGTTACAGAGATAGGTGCATTTAATTTAGCAGGAGTTTTAAGAGTAGATTTTTTAGAGTGTATACTAAAATTTACTTTAGCATTAAGTTCATGACAAAATCTGCAAGGCTGATTTTTTCCAAAGACTAACAATTCACAAGAGTTACTGCAATAAAATTCAATTTGATGCAAGTTAGACTTTAATAAAGAATTTTTATAAGCAAAATAATCAAAAGTTTTAGGAACAACATGCTTCTGAAAATTCAACACTTCAATAGGATCAGGAACTTCTATTCCATTGCAAAATTCTAAAAATTCCATTTCAAAAATAAGTTGCGAAAAAACAACATTTAGAAATGATCTTTTATATTTCAAATATAAATCATGTGTTTCAGGTAACATCCATCCATACACACGAATAGTAAAATATAAGGAGTCTTCTATAAAAATTTCAGATTTTGGAATGACTTCTTCTAATAATTTAAATGAAGCATAACACAAATTATCAAAAAACTCAATCTTCCATAACTTATTTAATGAGGACAAATTTAAAAGACGTTTTTTGAAGCCAGCAAAGTTTTTATAACAGTAAGATTGAGTGAAAGAACTCTCAAGAAGTAATTGAGAATCTTCTCGCTTAGATATCGACAATGAGGATCGAGAAACAACACTTGAAGCTGACGATTCTGAGCTCTTTCTTGGTAAATTTAGTGATGGAAGTTCCCCATCTTTCAACTTTTTTTTTGTTTCATAACACCAAACTTGTTCAGGGGAAAAGTGAAGCTCGCATATCCACAGTTTTTTATGTTCAGAATCGTTTATTTTCTTTCGAAGAATATCATCAACAACTCGATCTTTTAAGATAATGTTAACTAATTCTGAAGCCCATTTTTTTGTAAAGTCATCAGTTTCTTTAGGAACTTTAAAGAAAGCAACTCCAGTATATCTCCTTGAGGCAGAACATCCATAAATTGAACAGTTTTCACCCGGCATTGGCAATATATCTTGAGTTTTTTCAAGAAAAACAGTCAGATTGTCAGAAAAACAAGAGGATTTTTAAAAACTTGTGCAGGGTCGGAGATCTGGTGATAGCAAAAATCGAATACAATAAGTTCAAACAATTAGTCATTGTTTGCTTCCAGACTTTATATTTCTTATGACTATGGCTTTTTCAGTCTTACATAGCTGAATTTTTATGGCGCCAAAGAATTGGCGAGAACGAGTATACCGAAACGATAAACTCTATATCGCATAACGTGTGTTGTAATACTCACTTGTTGAGTTTTTATGATAACTTTACTTTAGATTTAAAAAAAAGTAAATAGCTTTTAATAAAATATTTAAAATAATAATTAAAATAATAATTAAAATAATAATACAAAAAATTATTAACACTCCTCTAGTTTATTATTTTTAGAAAAAAAAAATATTTTAAGTAACTTATTAAGTTAATGGAACAGGGAATTTTTTAACCCTTTGTGGTCCGACGGGACATAAATGTCCCAGTTTACTTAAGGCTCTATGGCGATTCACTTGAAGTTAAGAAAGTCAAATATTTTGATTATGTCATTTCTATAATTGTTTGGCTATATCTCAAACCAACTTTTTGCGGCATATATAGTACTTTTATGGCATAAATACTAGTTTTTAAAAAGGTAAACTGATATGCGCATGTTTTTGATTTTAGTACGAAGAAAAAACTTTATTATTCATTATCAAATTATTACAGAATTCCCAAACTTTTTTGTTGTGTTCTTTAATAGTAATATGATCAATATATATTAAATTTTATAGGTGAAAGTTTGTTCTAGGTTGTTTATTTTCACTACTTTGTTGTGGGACATATATGTCCCTTCAGGTTTTATGGAACTCTGTTTTGGATGTATTTTATTTAATTTGGTATTATTAATTTGATTTTATTTACTTCAAGAGATAATAATAATGAAACATAAAAAGTATTATACTGCTGCCGAAGCTACAAAAATAATCTTAGAAGATATTCCCCTAGGAGACAGCAGTGATTTATCTGACTATTCAGATGATGATGAGAATTTTGAACTAGATAAACTGCAAGCTGAACAACAGTGTAATGATGACTTATCCAATCAAGTTGAAGTAGATGTTTCTGAATATGAGTCATCTGAGTATTCATATGATGGCAATATCTGTGATACTTATAATAGTTTTTCAGGTAAAAATGACTATAATGTAGAGCAAGATAGAAAGTGGAGCAAGATTGAAAAGAATGAATTTGTTTCAAGCTTCAATCAACCGGAAGGTACCTTTCTATTTATTAATTCAAAATGCTTTTTTGTTTTGCTTATTTTTCATCCAGAAAAAGCTCATTGAGAATATATACATATATTCTCTATGAGTTTTTTCTGAATGTGAATGTACACATACATTCACTAATCAAATAACATTTATAATTTGTTTCTTATTATTCTTTGTAATAGTTAAGCACATGATTTCACTTTATTTTACATTAATATTTTAGGACCTGTCAAAGTGCATTTTGCTGACTGCCAAAAACCAGTTGATTACTTTTTAAAATATTTTGATAATGAAATAATGGATTCCATCTTGTTCCAAAGTAATTTGTATATCAATCAGACACAAAAAAGAGTTTCTGCATTGTCAAAAGCTGAATTATTCGCATTTATGGGGATTAACATGGTGATGGGGTATCACGAGTTACCATCATGGAAACATTATTGGAATGGCGAGCAAGATTTGTCTGTACCGTTTATTTCAAATGCATTATCTAGAAATAGATTTTTGCAGATACTATCTAATATCCATGTCAATGACAATAACGCAGTTCCAGATACCAATACTGATAAACTTTATAAAATGCGACCACTAATTGACAGCTTGAATAAAAAGTTTACTGAACTGTACAGTATATTACGTTCCGTTAGTATTGATGAAAGCATGATTCTTTTCAAAGGGCGCAGCTCATTAAAGCAATACAATCCTGTGAAACCAACAAAAAGAGGTTATAAACTTTGGTCCTTAGCAGATATGGATGGCTACCTTTACAAATTTGAGGTTTATCAAGGAAAAGATAATTGTAGAATTGATCCTGCTATGCCTAAATATTTTGGTTTAGGAGAAAAAGTCATTTATGAAATGACAAAATCATTGCAAGGAAAGTTTCATGAAGTTTTTATTGACAATTACTTCACATCTGTTCCGCTCATGGAATACTTACTCTCTAATCAGGTTCTAAGTTGTGGAACTTTGCGTACAAAAAGAAAGTACCTGCCACAAGACTTTATAAAAGATAGGTGCCTAAAGCGAGGCGACTTTGATTATCGAATATCCAAAGATGGAATTGTAGTTTTTAAATGGAAGGATAACAAACCTGTTCATGTCATTTCAAACTATCATGGAACGGATACATCAGAAATAAAGAGAAAGAACAAGGATGGAACCATATCAATGATTTGCGGTCCAAAAGCAGTAAAAGATTATAACGCCTTTATGGGAGGGGTTGATAAAGCTGACATGCTTTGTTCGCTATATGGCACTTCTAGAAAATCCAAAAAGTGGTGGCATCGCATTTTTTTTGGTCTTGTTGAGCGAACAATCTGCAATGCTTATGTTGTTTATAAAAAAATGTCCAATGAAAATATAAATCTTCTTGACTTTCGAAGATCAGTTGCACAATCCATGGTTATGAAAGGGAAGCCACCAAATCTTGGCAGACCAATAACATCATCTCCTTCCAACAGACTTACTACTAACAAAAGAAGAAAGTCAAATTATTCAGTAGTGCCATCAATTCGTAAAGAACATCTTGGAATTCATTGGCCACATCATGATGGAAAACGAGGACGGTGCGAAGTTTGTTCAAAAAAGAAGATTGAAGCAAGGCCATTTTTCAAGTGTAGCACTTGTAAAATTTTCTTATGTATAAATGATAAAAGAAACTGCTTTAAAGAGTTTCATGAATGAACAACTTTATCTGTACATTGTAAATAATATACACTTTTTGTTGGTTTAGATAATGCCTGTCGGGACTTATTTGTCCCATAGTAATTTTTAAGACAGCTAAAATAAAAAAATTAAATCTTTTTTTTTTTTTGTATGTAGATTTATCACAAATTAAAAAAAAAATAAAACAATTTAAAAAAAAAAATCATTGTCACACCTTGGACCACAAAGGGTTAAAATATCTGTTATTTCATTAATAATTTTTTTTTTCCCTTTCTTTTGTTAATTTCGGTTGCTAATGCGTATCTAAGAATGACATTTGTGGTGAAATTGTTACTTTTTTTCTTTCATGATTTCTGACGGTAAAGTTAACACTTTGCGAATAAAGTTGTAATTGTTAATATTCTAAACATATTTTTTAAAAAAAGTTAGATTTTTTTCTTTTATCATAAATTTCAACTTGCGTTCCTATTCATATTTGTACCTTAATCACTGACAAAAAATTTTTTTTAAAAAGTTAATTGCAAAAAAATTAATTTTTTTTAAAAATATTAATTGCATTTACAGATGATTGTAAATGCAATTAACATTTTTCTTATAAAAAATTGAAAAATATTAATAAGATAAAAATCATACCATTCAGTAATTTTTGCCACTTTCCTAAAATACTAATATTACTTAAATAGGTTTACTGTGTTACTAAGTAAAGGAAATTGCTTACGAAAACAGCTTAAAACACAGGTCAATAATGGCTATTACGCATTTACTTAAAGTGTAAATGCGCTGGAGCGTGGTGGTTCCATCGTTCTTATAAATGGATAGGAGCCCGAGAATTTTCTAAAGATTATTCATAAACGAATTAATTTTGCGCTTTTTATAGAAACTTAACCAGTTATTATTTAATAAATTTTTAGTTAAGAAATCTGGACTTTATATCATGGGATTGCTTCATGATCAAAGCATAATTTTGCAGAAGAGCTCACTATTGTAATGCGAGTTTTTTGTTTTTTTTTTAATCTCAACGTAAATCTGTTTTTTTGTCTTTTTGATCATCACGAACTTCTCGGTAAACCTTGAAAATGTTTGTTTAGCTCAACTCAAATTGCGACGTTGATTTATATCGTTTGTTTGTTAAACATTTGTAATTTAAAAAAAGAAAAAAAAATATGAGATGCTATTTTTTTCCGATGTCTTTGTTTAATATTATGACGAAAGTTTTTAACGACCGGATGTTGCACCAAAATTAGTTTCATTTTCCCTCATGATTTAAAATTGAAACTTAAAATTAAACTTTTTACTCATTACGAAAGATTTACGTCACTTTTACAGATCACAGATAAGTTTGTAAGTAGGGACAGTATGGATGATCTTTGCATCTTTGGCGAGATTAAACGTTTGATTATAGCAAATAATCTTTGTAGGAGTTTTTCTTCATTAGTTATGTAATCAAACATCATATACGTATAATAATCATATTTGTGTTGTGAAGTTGTTCTGTAAAGTAATACATTGGATAAGAATCATGCAAAAGATAAAAAATTTCAGCGCAGTTGCTTTAACATTCAAGTAATTGCATCCCCAGAAAGCGCATCAACGTTGAAAAAATGGTTGAGTTTTGGTTAAAATGGAAACGCAAAATCTACGTTAAAATCAAGCGTTAGATAAACGTTGATAACAAAAAAACAGATCAACGTTATATTAAAGTTTATCTAAGTTTGATTCAAAAAACATATGCATAAGTTTTTGAACCATGAAAAAGCAGCTGCTTTTTGCGCCGTGATTCTTCAAACCTGCACAACATTTCTTATCTGATATCGAGAACTTGCAAATGTTCATAATGATTATCTACTGGCACCGGAAGCGATGATCGTACCTGGGTCTTCAATTAATGACGATGAATATAGTTTGGTTAATGAACTACCCAGTGGGCATACATTGTCCGCATAACGTTTTACGGACGTCTTACAGACGTCTTGTGGTCGATGCATACCCATTGGGCAGTGGTGGATCAAGGGGGGGGCTAGGGGCTATAGCCCCGGGCCCCACAATTTTAGGGGCCCCGAAACAAAGTAAATAATTTTTTATTAACTTTGAAAACTAAATCTTTTATTAACTTAAAAGAGCCAAAGTTAAATTTACTAAATTGTCTGAAAACAAAAGCACAAAAATAAAATAACTGTCAACAAAAACGCTGCATTATATATTTTTTCCGGTCTTTGACATCGAAGGAGCGCAACTACTTCTACAAAAAAAAAATTACTAGATTAGTAGCAGCGCCTTATAGCAATAATTGAATATAACATTTGTACAAAGTGCTACAAAAACAATTCCCTACGGAAAATTATTAATGACTTGAATAACTATATTGTTATTGAAAATGCATTAACGATTGCAATTCTTAAGCATGGGAATTTCGGCCTTCGAAATCGACGAAATTAAACGAAATTCGTGTTTCAATTTCGTATCGAAATTTATATTGAATTTCGAAAGACGAAATTTTTAAACATTACAAATTCACGAATTTCGAAATTAAAACTTATGTTTAATTTCGTGTCAATTTCGTTACTTTCAATGACCCGAAATTATACGAAATTTTTTTGCGAAATTAAACAATCCAAAAAATCGAAATTTCGTTCTCAATTTCGATCCGAAATTGAAACACGAATTTCGTTTAATTTCGTCGATTTCGAAGGCCGAAATTCCCATGCTTAGCAATTCTACAATTCTTTTGTACTTCCGCACAAAAGAGTTCTTGTGTGAATGCATTTAATAGCTGAAGCGCTAAATTCGTGAAAGAGAAAAAAAGAACAGTTTAACACTTTTCAGGTTATACAGTTATAATTAAAATGCTAAGAAAATATGAAAGTGGAGCTTCTAAAAGAAGATTGAAGAAAGAGAGAGAGGAAATGGTAGCTAAACTTCCGAAAATGACAAATTTTTTTTCATCAAACCAAACTAATATGCAATTTCCACAAACTGTAGATAATAATAAAAACAATGAAAGAAAAAATGAAAACAATAACACGGAAAATGAGGTAGCCTGCCAAGGTCCTTCAAATGAAATTCAAGAAGTTGAAAGTGTTAAATCTACAATGCATAATAATGAGCTTGACTCAGGTACTCCAATTTTTACTATCTTTAATGACACCTCTAGCATCTGCTAAACAAACAATTTACTTTTTAGGCAGTTAATATTTTTATTCTATAAATTGTCACTTATTATTTTTTTATTAGGCTTATTTATCATGATTTTTTTTCCTAGAAACCACTCTACGCGAAGACCCTGCTTTATGGCCATTACAATTAAAGGAAAATGAACGTATGAAGTATTTAAACAAGGAGTATGCTTTTTTTCAAAATAAAGACTCTAATTTCGAATCTTCGAAGCGGATGTTCAAAAACCAGTACAGATATTATTCAGTTAAATATTTTCAAAAAGTGATGAATAATGGCGAAAAGTGTGACCGAAAAAGGTTAATGTTTTCTGAATCCACTGGATGTGTATTTTGTTATGTTTGCAAGTAGATTTCAACCGATTACGACAACGTATTTGTCAAAAGTGGCTTTTGCAATTGGAAAAAAGCTAAACAAACTATTTTCGGCCATGAAAACAGCAAGGAACATATTCAATGTATGATTAGGTGGATAGAATTCATAAAACAAAATACTCATGTCGATGAATATATGGTAAGCCAGATTAAAAGGGAATTTAATTATTGGTCTGCAATCTTAAATAGAATAGTAGCGGTTATTCGTTTTTTAGCCGGAAGAGGTTTAGCATTTCGAGGCCATAATGAAGTTATAGGATCGTCAAATAACGGAAATTACTTAGGCATGTTAGAACTGTTGACTCAATTTGATCCAGTTTTAAAGCAACACATTGACACTTTTGCAAATAAAGGCAAAGGTAGTGTAAATTATTTGTCTAAAACTATTTGTGAAGAGCTAATTGATATTATGTCTCAAAAGGTTTTAACGCACATTATTACCGAAATAAAAAAAGCAAAATACTGGGGAATTATCGTAGATTTGACTCCTGATATTTCTCACGTGGATCAACTTTCTGTGATATTTCGTTATTATCTAAATGGCCATGTTTATGAACGATTTTTTTGTTTTCTACAAATTAAAAGCCACGACGGTAAATCTTTGATTACTGACATTTTAGATCTACTGGAAAGATATGATATTGATATAACCAATTGTCGGGGACAGGCATACGATAATGCAAGCAATATGTCTGGTAAATATTCTGGATTACAATCACGTTTAAAAGAGCTGAGTGAATTAGCTTTTTATGTCCCCTGCGCTGGACATTCTTTAGATTTAGTAGGGCAGTGCAGTGTCAGTGAGTGCATCAATTCTATCAACTATTTTGGCGTTCTCCAGAGTTTGTATTCATTTTTTGTAGCTTCAACACATAGATGAGATTTATTGAAAGGAAATCATGCTACACTCAAGCGCCTATCAGATACACGATGGTCATGTAGGTCAGATGCTTCAAAAAGTTTAGTAGAAAATTTTGATGGGATTCATGCAGCGCTATGTCATATAGCTGAGGATACAGAAGAAAAATCTGATACTCGTCATGAAGCTTTGTGTTTATTAAATAAGATCACTAAGCTAGAGTTTGCATTCATGGCTGTACTTTGGCATCACATACGAAACGACTTTACAAGATTTGAGAATGAATCAAAAAAACTTAGCTCGTTTATTGAAAAAGACTATTCGGATAAGAACAAAAGAAAGGTAATTAAAAAATTGAGCAACGGAGAAAACCAAGTTGATTCTTTAAGCGTATCCGACAAGTTTCGAGTTAATACATTTTTTGTCATTATTGACAAACTTCTGACACAATTAACTATAAGAAGTGATGGTTACAACCACGTAAATAAGTTATTTGGATTTCTATCGAAGCTGTTAACTATTAGTACCATGGAATTGCAAGTTGGCGCGAAAAAAATTGTAGAAGTGTACTCAAATGATTTAGAAGATAGTTTCATATTTGAAATAGAACAATTTGTAACATTATTAAAGTTGCAGCCTCCGGGTTTTTTTTCGCATAAAAAAGATAAATCCGAGACTGAAAACACATTGATTCCTCTGCATATTTTAAATTGGATTGTTGAAACCGATATTATTGATGTATTTCCAAATGTTTATATAGCATATCGCTTGTTTCTAACTATTCCCATAACAAATTGCGAGGCTGAGAGATCATTCTCTACTCTTAAAAGAGTTAAGAACATGCACCGATCAACAATGGTCCATAGTCGTTTAAGTAATATAGCAAGATTAACTATTGAGTCAAAATTATTAGAAACTTTGGATTTCAGCGATGTGATTCCAGAGTTTGCGGGGAAGAAAAGCAGAAAAAAATCACTCAACTTAATTTAATAAAATAAATATAAAATTTGTATATAAATAAATATCAGTGATAGCGTTTTCAAGAAAGTCTTTGTTTTACTCATTTATGTCGTTGTTAGTGGAACGGGGCCTCCTACTTTTAAATAGCCCCGGGCCCCGAAAAGTTTTAATTCGCCACTGCCATTGGGCAGAGGATAAGTTCATCAAATGCATGAAGATGATCCCGGATCTAAGCAAAACGAAGCGATATGTTGTACATTATAGAAACCTTAAGCTTTATCAAACACTGGGTATGTGTGTTACAAAAATCCATCGAGCGGTCCGTTTCAGGCATACGGCATGGATGACACCATATATTCAGCTTAATACTAATCTAAGTTTTGAAGAGAAGTTTTCCAAGCTCTAATGTTATGATGAACAACTCAGTCTTTTAGTAAACGATGGAAATCTTCGCAAGGATATTAGGGTTGACCGTGCGCGATTGTGAAATAATAGTCCTCGGTGTGAGATAAATAAGATGCGCCACCAGGTTACGATCCCGGCTTAACTGTCGCGCAAGATATTTAATTAAGCAAGCTTAAGTTGAACAGACCAATAGTTGCCCAGAGTATCCTTGTATATCAAAAGTATCCATGATTTATCCAAATGTTTGATGTTAAAATCCCGAGGTCTGGAAAATATTAAAAAAATTTTGGTAAGACTTTGTAAGTAACCGGTTCGAAAGAAGAAGAAAAAGCACGCTGCACTACCAACAGAATTTAAAATAAAAAATAAGGTATGTGGAAAGCAACGCCCCAATAAACTAAATAAAGCGCCAATAAACGAAAAAGTGACACTTTTAACACTTAATGTATGATTTTTGGCAAACCAATCATTAGGCTAGTTTACTATACACCAACAGCTTATTGATAAAGGTTGAGACTGAAGATGCCTATGAGGACAAGCAGGTACACTAAGATGATTTTGATTTCAGCAAGTACACAGTTGAGAATCTGTATCACAGTATAGAAAAAAAGAAGATTGTTGGTAAATTTAAAGGTGAATATGATGATCGCTTTATAGGGAAAATTCCAGGAATATATGAAGTAATATTTTTAGATTAGATATAAGGTATTTCTTTTACTGTCTACCATTTATTCGATTATTGTCAACCTCCTTGTGTATTTTTAAGCACATATAGGGAAAATTTCGATTTAAACTTCAAGTCGTTTGCTAACTATTATTTGATTGGTTGTAAAACCATAATGCTTTTTTGAATAAATTTTCAATTAGTGTGCCAACTGTTTCTCCTTTTTTGCTGTTAACAATTGGATTCATCCCCTGCTGTATTCTATATTAATTGCTATATTTTATACGCCGTTCGGCACAAAACACGAGTATTGAATGAGAACAAGAAAGGACTTTTCAACCTTTACAATGCAGCAATTCCTCTCACATATTTGGCATGAGAAAACTATAGCCATGAAAAATTCTTCCATTTTCATTAATTACATCAGTAAAGAAATTGTTATTCACAAAAAGTTATGTAAAATAAAACATCCACATATTATTGCTGGAATTTTTTTAAATTCTAATTTTTTTTTGGGGTCAAAGCATGCTTTAAGACAACCAAAAGCACATCCTATAGAGTTGTCTGCAGTTTTCAACAATATTGTTAAAAATAACAACTTTGTATTTGTTACCATGTCCATTCTGCCACTGTCTTTCAAATAATGCAACGTTATTGCCAACATTTTTTTATCTGCGGTAATTGGTCATATATTTTTAGTGAAAAAAAATTTTGAGATATATAGAGTTCAAAAAGTCAGACGACTTCAAGATCGGAAGTTTTATCAAATCGAAATTTTTTTCCCAAGTTAATAAGTTTCAATTTCTAAAATGAGGTTTTGCTATTAAAAATCTGTGCGTCCAAAATAAAACCAGCAACTTCTTTTTTCCTATTCTTATTTTTAGCTTATCTCAATCGTAAATATCTTCGCCTGGAACTCAACAAGAATCCCTTTTCTATTTAATTGGCAAATAATCAACTGTTAAACATGAGCTTGAAAATGAATGGCTTGTGCGCTACTCAACTTTCTCTCTAACTAACTAGAAATCTAGTTAAAATAACTAAGTTATTTTCCCCAAATGCTTATTTTATATATTTTATATATTTTGTTTTATTTTTTATTTGTCATTTCTTAAATTAGGACTTTCTTAAAGCATAGGACTTTGTTTGGTCACACCACGGTGTTAATAACTTACATATGGTGTAGAAGCGCTGGCTCAAGCTTTTTGGTCATTAGCTAAGCCTGAGTAAGCTCGAGAGAAATTAAAGAAACTTACGCAGTATTTTAAAATATGTACTTACACGATGTACTTAAAATGGCGAATATTAGGATTTTTAATGGGATTTTTTTAAAACTTTGATTTCGAATTAGAGCACTTTCCATTGATTTTCAAGTCTATGTTTTTATATTTTTCTGAATCAGCATAAAAATCATTATCAATTATCATAAAAAGAGGGGGGTAGGGGTGGCGAAAGTGCAGTAGAGCCATATTTTCATCAATAAAATAAATTTCGAAATTTTTTGACTTAAGTTGTTTGCTTGCGACAACGACAGCATGTTTCATGGCTCGTTTGTCTGTCTGATTACCCTCGAAAGAACTCTCGCGTGTATAATAAATCAAGAATCATTTTTTATGATAGAAACCAGGTTGACAATGGTTTTCGGTTGACTCAAGACGGCGAACATTAGTGATTTGTTGTATAAATTTGTACTATCCACTTTAGATAAGAGCACTTTTATGATTTTATTCCATTGATTTTAAGATCTATGCAGAGCCGTTACCAAGGAGGGGAGGGATGGGGGGCGGTGAAAGAAATTTTTTTTTTCATTTAACACTCGTAAAATATATGGAATGTCTTTATTTTCTTTTGCATTTATTTTTCTGAGATAAACTTGTTAAAATCTGCGAAAACCATGAATCATTTTTTTAATGCTTCATTTAATTATAAAAAATGTTCTTCACATATCAGTATTTATGATATCCTGTAAAAATCAGTCTTGTACCATAGCAGCTTACTTTATCAAAAAATCTCTTTTTCACGTGGTCTGCAAAAATATCTTTAATTTATCTTTAGTAGCACGTGCAGTTTTTTGCAGATCTTGTTTCAATTGTCAATTATTATTATGATATTATTATCAACATTTTATTCGAAGGCATTTATTTTCAATTTTTTTCTTGACAATAACCTCCCCCCCTCCCCTTCTTAGTCAAAGGAAGCCTAACCCCTCCTCCCCATTATCAAAATACGGCTCTGCTGTTTTTATATAAATGCATGCTTGAATAAAATTATATCCTTGTTGCGCTAAATCAAAGATATACACAAGCACCATAAAGTATTTGCACACTATACCGTTTTAAAAAAAAGAATGCAAAGTAGCAAGTAAAAAATGATTAGGGGAGACTTGTACTGAATGGACCACAAAATAAGACTTTTTTATAAATTCGATTAATATTTATTTTGTGAATAACTATGGTGGGTTTTTTAGTTTAGAAGACAAGATTCATATCTTAACTAACTATCCTTGAAAGGTGTAAACCATTGAGCAATTAAAACATTGTTAAAAAATGCGATAAACATGACCTGTACTAAATTGTTTAATGGTCCATTCAGTACAGTTGATTGTACTGAATGGACCAGCAGTAAACTCGTAATAAATAAAATGTTGAATTATGCACAGCAATGAGGGTATATTGATGTTCCAATATTGAATGATAATATTGTTATCCTAGTGAAAATTAACCTATAATGAATCATGATAAACCATGAGCTTTATAGTTTTTTATGCCCAAGATTTTTTTTTTTTTTTAGTATATTTTATTAGTCACACTTTCACAACTTGTTTATATTAAAAAGACACGATTATTTTGTTTTAGTAAGTAACAAACTGAAACGCAATAAATGCTCTAATCGGAAAATAGTCCAGTCCATGCAGTACAATCAATGGTGGTTCATTCAGTACACATATCAATATCCAAATGTTACCCAAACAATTACAACAATCTGTACCCTAGATAACTTTCCTTCTACTTTTATCTGAAGTCCAAAATATATATCTATAATATTATTAATATTAAGAGTTCACTTCTTCTTGAAAAAACTCTGTAAATTGAAAACTCAGAAAAGTTAAAAAATTACATTTGCCTTGAAAAAACAGAAAACTTCCATAACTACTGCTTTTCTTTGAATAAATTTAACTCAGACATACTGAAGAGACATTGTGTAAAGGTTAATTATTTGTGACGACAAAAATACATCTAAATGGTCTCTAAGTTCTTTTTTTTGAAAAGGTCCATTTAGTACAAGGTCCATTCAGTACAAGTCTCCCCTATTATTTATTTATTATATTCTTTTACAAAAATTAATAAAACTATAATTTGAGATACCACAAAAATTTAAACAAACGAGATATATATCAAAATAAATTCAATAAAGTATTGCACATCTATTGAAAAATCTAAAATTAACGATTAATATTTTGTATGCAAACTTTTCACATTTATAATGTCTTGTAATTTCAAAGGTAAGCATCAGAGTCTCGGAAGTCTCGCATGTGCAACACTACCATCAAATTTCGAAGTTGGTACTGGGAAATCCGTCCTACCGAGACCGAATTAGTATTGGTATAGGTATCGTAAGACGGGTACTGCAAAAAATTACCGATCTGGTGACTACAAGATATTTCCGTAACAAGAGTCTGATGCTTACTCTTAGGCATAGAGAGAACAAGTTTTGAAGTTTTTTTTTCAGTAAAATTTTTTCTGATCTTTCTTTTAAATGCTTCTTTAGATCGTTTTTATACGTTACATGGTGTTTTCAAATGTTCAAGTCCAAAATATGCCACAAATCTCAATCGGATTAAAATCCGAACTTTGTGGTGGATAGGGAAGTGTGTTACACTTAATAAAGAAGCCATTCCATCCTTGGAAAATATTTTAGATCATTGTCCTGTTGAAATAAAAGGTGTTTTCCATGTTCATTTTTTGATACCATCAACTAAATTATGTCTTAATATGTTGAAATACATTTTAGCATGCATAGTATTTTATTTTAAATGCAATTTATCCACCCCGAGTAAGACATACATCCCCAAACGAGCACGTTGCCTCCATGCTTTATATTTTTTTCTTCATTTTTTTTTAGTTTACAATTATTAATCGTAATACAACAATATAACAATACATTAACTTGGTATTTGAAAGAAGATCCAAAAGATCTTGTCGTCAAAACCATATAAAATATATCAAACGTGTATATACAATAAAACAAAAATACAGTTGTTTTAATTACTAGTAACAATGTAGAATTAACAAAAACTGAAAATAATTTTACAAATTATTCAGAGTGAAATAATTTTTCATTTCAAAAATATTTATATATTTTGGCAGTAGAAAGAATATAGTTTTCTAATTTAGTTTTAAAAACTGAATATGAAATCGACAAATCAAAATTTGGAACAACAATTTTGTTCCACAAATATGGTGCTCAATAGTTTATGCAAAATTGATTAAACTTTGTTTGACAAAAGGGTTCAATTAATAAATTATTATTTCGTAAAGGATATTTAGTTATATATTTATGGGTAAAAAGATCTTTAAAAAGCGACAATGGTTGTTCATTTTTACAACGAAACAAAAAAACGTAAAATATTATAAACATTAAGTTCGTAGACGTTGAGTGCTTTAACGCTTTTAAATAAAATATTTGAATGAGAGAAACGATTTTCAAAACATATTATATGCATTGCGTGTTTCTGACGACGGTAAAGATTTCTCAACTTACTTTTAGAGGTACTTCCCCAAACAATATTTACATAACATAAATAGCTATGAATAAATGAGTAGTAGAGTTGAATTAAATTTTGTTTACTTAGTATCTGACTTTATATAGAATTCCAATACTTTTTGCCAATTTAGTAGAAATAAAGTCGATATGATACTTCCATGTAATATTTTCATCAATGTAAATGCCTAAAAATCTTGTGACCGACTCTTTTTTTATTTCAATTTTATCAATAAAAAGTTTAGGTAAATTACTTGGTAAAAAATGCTTATTTGCGAGAGAGTGGAAAAGGATCCATTTTGTTTTGTCAATGTTTGAAGTTAACTTGTTGCCTTTAAACCAGTTGGAGATGTGATTGAGTTTTTTATTCATATATGAAAAAAGCTCATAAATGTCACTGTCTGACAGAAATAAATTTGTATCGTCGGCAAACATGATACTCATAAGGTTAGAAGCTTTTTTAAATCATTTATATAGACTAGAAACAAAAGTGGACCAAGAATAGAACCCTGTGGAACACCACATTTTATGTCAATTATTTTTTATTTTGAAAATAATCACCATAGGAAACAAATTTTTTTCTATTTGTCAAGTAACTGTTATACCATTTTATTAATTTGCCATTAATTCCGTAAAATTTGAGTTTTTTAATTAAAATTTTGTGATCGACCGTGTCGATCACTTTTGATAGGTCAATAAAAATATCTAGTGTATATTGTGATCTACCAAATGAATTGGAGATTTCACGAATGAACTGTGTAATGGCTTGTTCAGTTGAACAAAAACCGAATTGATTTTTATATAGAAGTTTATTTAGATTAAGATAATTGTATGTTCTATTGTATATAATTCTTTCTAAAATTTTCGTAACAGTTGAAAGAACTGAGATAGGGCGATAATTGCTCATATTTGATTTTTTTCTCTTCTTTGTAAATTGGAGAAACTTTATTTATTTTTAATTGGTCGGGGAAAACACCTTGCGGTATAGATGCCCTGAAGACTTTATAAAGAATACGTTTTAATTTTTCAAAGCAATCTATGATTATGTTACCATTTATTTCGTCCGCCCCCGTAGCTTTGTTTCTTTTGAGAGATTTGTAAGCTCTTTCAAACTCATCAAAAGATAGGTCAGAATATAAATGATATTTATAAAAATATTATAATATAAGTTATATTTATAAAAGTAATATAAATTATATTTATATTTTTTAAAACTCTATCGGGTTGTTGACGTACTCTTTGGCATATTTTAAACTTTTGAAACATTTTTAAACTAATGACTTCTTTCGCGCGAGCCGTCTCTCACATCCTATAGCTTTTCTAATAGTTTTCGGTTGTATTTCCCTGTTTTTTTTTAGATGAATCATTGTGCAATATCACATTCTTGAGTTTGAGTACTTATTTTCGGATTATTTTGATCTTCTTTTAAAATTGTCCTTTCTTCACATTGGTTCAAAATTTTTGGTCAACCTGCATTTGGTAAATTTTCAATACATTTGGAGTTTTTAAATTTTTTATATATATATTACAGTACATTTAAGGGCTTCTTTATAATTTTCCCGATTTTTTGTATAACTTTTCCTTCTTTACTTAACGTATTTCTTAACTTATTTACATAATGTAGTTTTTTGGAACTTTTCGAATATCGACACTTTTATTTTTTTTGGACTCTTTCAAATAACGACACTTCTGCTTTCCACGGTGCATTGGAGCAGGAATTTGATAAATTTTGATCTAGTTTAAAATAGAACAAATAAAATTATGATTAAAGGAGACCTAGTTCTAGGAAGCAATTAGGGGTCGGGGCGGGGTTGGTTTAGTTCCATATACCCACGGCCTACTATATTACACGGCCGTATTTTAGAGGCCGATTCTAAGAGGCCTATTTGCGCAAAAAAAGTAAATGACACTCCTACTAGTGAAAAAGTGTAAAATTGCAAGTGGAAAAATGTTAAACTTGCATAAGATTATTGGTTTAAAGTGGACAAAAATTGTGCTGTTAAACACAAATAATACAAATCGGTACAACTCGGTATATATATATATATATATATATATATATATATATATATATATATATATATAGCTATTTTATAAAGTTAATAAAAATTAAAAAAGTTGTATCATATCATAGTTAACAAGTGTGTTGCATATGTGTCATATCATGGTTAACAAGTGTGTTGCATAAAAGTTGCTTCTTTTCATTATCCTTTAAAAAATGAAGAGTTACTAAACTATTGGGTTCATTTTGTAAACCGCAGTGATTGGGTGCCTTCACCAAACTCTGTTTTGGGTGAAAAGCATTTTAATGAAAAGTACATTTTCCGTGGTATAAAATGCAGGTTATATTGAAATCTGGATTCTATTCCTGAAACTTTTTCAAGTGAGTGCTTAAAACGTCCTTCCACACTACCATCATCTATTGCTATGAGAAGACCACCAAAAACTCGGATTTATCAAGAAGATAAACTTAGTTCTTTTTCTAAAAATGATAAAACCACTGGCTGGAACATGTTAAATAAAAAACATTCACCAGAAGGCTTTGAATTTAAAAAACATCTCAAATGTGTAATTTATTATAGTTAAGTATTTGATCCAATTACGCATTTTCCATTGATTCTTGAATCAGTAAAAATTGACAATTGTTTGTGTGTAGCTTTACAATATAAAGGAAATAATGTCCCACTTCCTCCATGGTTAACTTAAGCTCATAATGCCAAATTAACTTGTTTGAGTGTGTTAGAGAATCTTGCTTCATACATAAAAATCATTGCTTCTTCTAATAGAAATATGCTTTTTGATGAAATAAATAGTCGAATATACTATAAATCCAAGGGTCAACCACAGTATTCTGCCAATATGATTAGACATGCTTTATTATCAAGATATACATCTAAACAAGCATGTAAAATGTTACTTGATTTTTTTCTGTTACCTTCAATATCTTCAATTAATAAAATAAAACAAGGTGGAGTTGATGCAATAATGGCTGCTAAAACACTGCTTGAGAAAGGTTCAATACATGAAGATATAATGCTAATTTTAGATGAATTTTATCTTCAGAATAAACACAGTATTGTAGTGGTGTTTATGTGGGTGCAGATGACAAGGGTATTCTGTACAAAGGAGTTGTTGCATTTAGATAGTTAGTTTAAAGAAATCTATTTCTTTTATTATAAAAGCAATAGCTGAAGTTACCATAACTGGTAAATGGCTTTTAGATCAAATTTCAGATTCTATTAGTTCTCTTTCTCTGTCTGGTTTTAAAATTCGAGGAATTGTTACTGACAACCATCAAGCAAATGTAACTGCATTTAGTTTGCTTCATTCTAAATTTGGTAACCAATCAAGTTTGTTTATTCATCATCCTGATAGTCCAAATAAAATATACCTATTTTAAGATGGTGTTCATTTTGTTAAAAATATCAGAAATAATTTATTACACTGTAAAGAATTTTTCTCTCCATCGTTCACATACAATTTAAAGGATGATTCTAATAGTTGTCCAGCTGGTTATATTACTTGGGGAGATTTTCATCATCTAGATTCTAAAGATGACTAAATTCAAGGTAATTTAAGAAAAGCTCTAAATATCACATTTCAAAATTTTCACCCTGATAACATGAAACCAAAATATTCTCATGTACTTCCATTTTAGAAGAAACAGCAGTTGCAAGTTTTAAAAATTATTCTCCAGAATGAAAAGACATTTCTGTTTTTCTTACTATTTTTCAAAAATGGTGGACTATTTCAAATTCTAAACAACAATTTAGTCCAAATAAACTTGGTAATTCAATTGTTTGTGATAATGGTGAAACAAATTTTAGGCAACTAGCTAATTGGATTTAACTTTGGCAGAAATCTCCATTTTACACTATTAAAATAAACATCATCTGCTCTCATAACAACTCTGCGTTCCCAAGCGTTACTTACAGATCAGCTTATTGAAGAAGGATATTCGTATGTGCTCACTTCACGACTTCAAAGTGACCCAATAGAGCGTAGATTTTTACAACATAGACAGATGAATGGGGGGGGGGGGGGGGGGAGATTTCTAGTTAGCTTACTAGAAGTTCAACATTCAGAAGTTATTTTAAGCATGTCAGTCTTTAATTAAGGAGAATGTAAATTTTTGGCAAGAAGATCTAAAGAAGGAACATAATAACCCAACTAGTAAAGAATTACTGGAAATATTAGATTTAAACTCAAATGAGATATCTGAATCAACTCTCTTACCTGAAACAGAAGTGGTTGCAACAACAATTGCTGGTTATATAGATAAGAAATTGATAAAAAGAAGCAAATACAATTATTGCAAATCTTTGCTAGCTACAGATACAAGTAATATAGTGATTTTTCCATATCTACAATTACTTTCAAGAGGTGGTCTTACTGTACCTTCAATTTTACTCAAGGATTTTACATGTGGATGTTTTGCAGTCTTGGATCAACTTTCAAATTTAATAACTAAACAAGGGGCTAATGTCAAAGAAGTGTCAACCTTTGTTTTATCAAAATACTTCCCAACAATTAGTTTCACTTGTGATTTATACTTAGAATGGGGTTTTAACTTTGCTTCTAAAATCATAATTAATATCTTTATTAACAATAAGCAGAACCTAATCAATGCCACTGTAACAAAAGATGCTGTTAAAAGTTTTAAAAGTAGACAGAGACAAAAGTAAAGTTAAAAATAAACAAACATTATAAATAGATAAAACATTGAAATGGATAAAAACATAAAAGAACATAAGTCTTAACCTCTGATTTCTTTTGTTTTGATTCCCAATGTTGTTCTCAATTTAAATGTATTGTTAACAAATATAAAAGTATATATTAGATACAAATATATATAATATACATAGATATATATGTTTACAAATACATAAATCGCTAGTATGAAAACACGAAACGCCAGTTTTCTGTGAATACTTTTTATTTGTACTGGTTAATATTAGGTATTGAGTATTTATAGTCTTCCGGCCGATGCCTTGCGGACTTGCCCGAACCTCTCCAGGGAAGACTCAGAAGCACGTCGACCCTGAGTTTGCCTCCCCTTTGAGGAACGGGCGAAAAAAAAGAAAAGTATCAGTTTAATACAAGTACACCGGCCTAGCCAGCTCGCAACCAATCCAAGTGACTACTCTTGATCTTAGCCATTAGGCCGGTTAATATTATGTATACTGGTTAATATTATGTTTAGTTCGCATGAGATATGTTATCTGTAAATCTACATTCAAACGGCCTAAAAAAATTTTAAATTTTTGCTATTTGCGCTCTCGTTCGCGGAGACTGAAAACGTCGTACACTATTAAAAACAAATTAGATAAGTTTCAAAGTGGTTTTTTTACTTACTTTTTTTTTTCAAATTTCGGAACTGTGTACTCTTTATATTACCTTTTTTATTGTTATTATGTTATTTTTATGATATTGTTATTATCTTGTTAATCTATATGCTATGTGTAAAATTGTTTTTGATTAGTTATTCATTATAGTTAAAGAAAATAGGTTAACATAATAATTGTTCATGTCGTGTTTTTAAAAGATGTGCGGCTATGAAAAAAGCCGTTTATTTTAACAATTACAGAGGATACTGACGGGACACGTAAGAAAGAAATGCTGAGAATATAGGGACATCTTTAAACTGTTGACGCCACATAAATTCGTGAAGATGGGAAGTGAACAAACCTTCGTATGTACTGACCTGCTTTAGCAGTTTACGCTTAACCCGTATCCATAGATTTTCAATGTTTTTAATGTGTGTGTCGTTATCTAGAGGGTTGACGATATTGCTTTCGTAGGTGACAACTGCATGGGAATAAATTCCATTACGTCAGTTTTGTATTCCAGCGTAAGATGCCCAGCCATCTGAAACGAAATGAGTTCCAGGCAAAATAAACTGGAATAAAAGGTTTTGAAGAGTTTCTGCAGCTTTATTTGGAACTTCTACCAAAAAACACTTTCGGGACTCCCTCTCAATACCGCCAAACATCCAATGACCTGGGTGCTAGTGTCCACGTTGATATTTTCTGTTAAAAAACTTTGACTCGTCAACTTCAACGACAATTGGTGTCCCGACAGCGTTGGTTCCTCTAATAACTAAAAGATTTCTCTCAAGATCTTGTTCGCAAACCTATCTACAGAAGTTTTCCCAATCTGCTAATGTATTAGGAGCGTCATTCATGCCTGCTTCATGCTGGATTTCACTCTGTGGCATATTTCGACTCCCACAATACATATAACAAGTTTAATGTTTGAAGAGACAACCTACTATTGCTGAAAAAGGATCCATCTCTTACACTTTGCCGTTTATTGCATCCATTGCATTTCCACCGGTACCTATCAATTGCATCTTGATAAATTTGCAATCCAAACTGTGTGTTACAATTTTCACTATACATACTGTTTTTAATCAGTCCGCGTTATGCTAATCACTGTAAAGCAGATATTGGCTGTTAAATGCTTGACCCCAGATCCATTAATCACCAATTCTCTTTCAACACAACGTCGATTGGAAGAATATCTTCAACGATTCTTGTTGGAGCACTTGGTCTCTCACGAGCAGCACTTTGCATTGCCATCTGATTGAGCACATAGTTAACAACGTTTTGTTATGTTTCCTTAACAATTACTTTTTAAAAATTGATTTAAAAATTATTATAACAATTAATTAAACAACAGTAAAGATTGAAAACAAGTTTTACCATATAATTTTGAATGTTATATATAAATATATGATATAGTAATTTAAAATTAAGCGCGCTGCACTATTTTTATTTTATCAACTTCAAAAGTTTACTTGGTTTTTAAAATCACTCATGCGTGCATACTATTAATCTATTTAAATGCATTTCTTTACTTTCCACCGTATTTTTCAAAAGAATAAATTTAAATTTATTTTAGGCCGCTTAACTGTAGATTTACCATGTTTTATCTTTATAATTGCGCAGCCATCTTTTTTATAAACAGGCCTCTTTCAATCGGCCTCTAAAATGTAACATAAATGGCAGTGTAATATAATAGGCCATGTATGTTACGTTTTAGAGGCCAAAAAAAGCTGTTTTTTAAATTTCTTGAATGAGGAAATATTTTCTGATGATAATCAAACACAAATTTTCTGGGGATGTATTACAAGGGCTTAGAGACTCTAAGACCTTGTAACACATGCCCAGAAATGTTTTTTTTGATCACCATCAGAAAACAATCCTATGCACCGTGTTTCTTTGGATTCTTTCAAACACTTCTGCTTACTTTGGACTCATGTTGAAAAGTAAATTACATAAGCTATATTTTTATCATTTTCATGAGTCTAAGATGAGATTAGACAGGTTTACACATGTTTAACGCAATATTTTTCTTGAATTGTAGATTTTAGAGCCATTAAAGCGATTTTTATCAGAGAGTGTGCAAATATTTTATTGTCATTAGTTTTGCAACATTTTCGAACTATTTTTTTCAAGTATTTGGATAAGTTTTAAGTTTGATTATTCAAAATTCAATATTTATTTGAAAAATTGAAAAAAGGTTTATAGAAAAAATAAAAATAAAAAAAAAATAGAGGAAATGCTGAATAAGGAAAACCATTTGTGTTTTATGACTAAGGGTAGACGAAATTCACGGTAAAAAAAAACGAAAAAAAAAAAACAAAACAAAACCCATAAAAAGCACGACAAGCAAATGCCGCACAATAAGTCCAAATTGCGATAAAGTGGCCAAAACTTTTTTCCGATTTTTTTTTAACAGAAAGTGAACTTTGTGCAATCTTTTTTTTTTTTTTTTTTTTTTTTTTTTTTATAAATGTGCAATTTTTTATATATGTGCAATCTTTTTACTTTAAACAGATGTAAACTGTATTTAAACTCAATATAGAGTCGTTTTCTGTAAAGAAAATTTATAGCTTTGTTTTCATAAAATATTAATTGCAAAGAGTGCATCTAGAAGATTATACAGGTGTTTTTTATTTGTTGTTGATTAAATATGAAAAGATTAGAACTTATAAGCGTAATTCAAGAAGTTGGTGTTAATCATGCGAATTTGCAAGCCGTTTTAGAAACTGAAGCAAAAAATAAATTGCTAACCAATGAAGAACTGTCTGATGCAGAACTCTCAGAAAAAATTAGACTTTTTATTTATAAATTTCGGGTTAAATATGCAAAGCATAATCGTAATTTTAAAAGATTAGTTAAACAAGAAGTGGCCTGGTTAGAGGGTGAGTTGTTTCAGAATCAAAATACTAAACTTGATTCAACTTTAAAAACTGGACGACCAGAAAAAGAATGGATAGAGTGTTCATTAAGAACAAAAAGGAGGAAAGTTTCAAGGTAGTTTCTAGTTTAGAATTGCTATTTTTGTTTTTAAAAGTCACTGATTAAATACATAATTTTTAATAAAAATATACACCCACAGTTCCACACTTGTGTGGTTAAGGCAGTTTTCCATAGTATCAATTTTTGAAATTATCATAATGGAAATAGTTTATCAAATAATGATGTTGTTTATTTTTATTTTAGTTTGGCTAAAACTCATACAACTGAAGAATTAGCAGAAGCTGCTGTTGTACGTGCAAAATCAAGTCCTGGAAAATCTGATTTGGGAAAAAATGTTAAAATGTTTTCTAAAGATCTACCAGGCCAAACTTACCAATCTGATAATTATCAGCCAATTATGATGTCTGCTGATCAAGCTTTATCACTTAAAATTCAATGTGATTTGAGTGATTCACAATACCAGATTATTCGAAACTCATCTCTGATGCAAAATGCTGACATTTATCCCCCATTAAAAGCAATCCTAAAATCAAAAGCAGATTGTTATCCAGAGGGTTTGCATATTACAGAAACGTCTGCGAAGTGTAGTTTGCAGAACATGGTTAACCATACCTTGCTTCGAATTTTGAAACTAAATTCTGAGCAGCTTCAAAATTTAGATGAAACAGTTACACATGGAGTATTCAATTTGAAATGTGGCATGGATGGTGCATCTTCACAAAGTATTTATAATCAAAGGTTTGATGATACTGATCTTACTACTGGAGTGCAGAATGAACAGTCAGTATTTCAAACTGCAATAGTTCCTTTGAAATTAAAAATTGGGGGTTCAAACATCTGAAATAATCCTAAACCATCCAGCCCTCATTTTTGTAGACCTCTTGAACTACAATACCTAAAGGAAACAAATGAACTCATTGCAGCAGAAGAAATAAATCTTAGAAAACAAATCGAAAATCTGCAAGACTATATTTTAGATCTAGATCTTCTCAGTAGTAAAAAGCACTGTTCCATAAAAATTAAAATTGTTGTTGACTTGACTATGTTGGATGGCAAGTCAGTAAATGCTATCATGTTTTCGAATTCATCACAATCGTGCAATATTTGTTTTGCAAAACCGAGTGAGATGAACAATCTAGTAAAAATCAGAATGTTTACTCCAAATAAAAAATCTCTTACTATGGGACTATCTACTTTACATTGTTGGATTAGACTTTTTGAGTATGTGCTACACTTAGGATATAAAATGAAAATTAAAAAGTATCAGGCTAGATCAAAAGAACATAAGCTTTCTGTTATTGAGCAAAAAAATGAAATTCAGAATAGGTTTAGAAGCGAGCTCAGCCTTGTTGTCGATATGCCAAAGCATGGCTATGGTTCCTCAAACACAGGTAACACAGCCAGAAGAGCATTTGACAATGCAGATACTTTTGCAGACATTACAGGAGTTGATGTTAAAATAATTGTTAGATTGAGAAATATAATGAAGGCTGTGTGCAGCGGATACCACCTTGATTTGGGGGCCTTCAAAAAATATTGTTTAGCTACTTCTGAAATAATAATTAAAAAATATAACTGGTACATAATGCCACCTACAGTACACAAGCTATTAGAGCATGGTTATCAAATTTCTGATTGCTTTGAACTCCCAATAGGCATTTACTCAGAAGAGGCACAGGAAGCACAAAACAAATACATTCGAAATGCAAGACTAAACCATACATGTAAAATTTCTAGAAAAAATGCAATGGAAAACCAATATCATTATCTGCTGTTACGTAGTGATCCAATAGTATCATCATTCATCTTCAAAAAAACTAAATCTATTAGTGCTGTTAACTTAGATTCTGAAGTTTTAAACCTTTTGCTTGATGAACAATAAATATTTTTTAAAAATAATTTTTACTATATTACTAAATGTTGCAAATATTGGTTTATACATGTGTGTATGTGTGTATATATATTTGAGATCTTTTAAGGTATATATATAAACTTTAAAAGATCTCAAGTTATAAAAATGCTGAAATGAAGTCTTGCATTTGTTGTTCTCACCCCTCCCCCCCGGGCTTTTTCTAATGTCTTTTTTTGAAACAATTGACATAAAACCAAAATGGAGCAAATTCGAGCAGCTAAAAAATTATTTGTTTTATACCCAATACGTTCATAATAATGTGATAGAAATTTAGGAGGAGCGAAAAGTGGACATTTTAAGCTTTATCACTTTTTGTAACCGGGGAAATACATATTTTAAAAATTTTACTCCTTTCTTCAAAAACCCAAAATCTAAAGCTAAAAAATCGAGTTATTACTTCTTTTTTGATTAAAACCATATTAACAATAATATATGAAAATGAAATTTTAAAAAAGTTTACAAATGTTGTATAATAATATAAAAATTGTCTTATTTAAAAAAATACAAAAACTCGTGAATTATTTTGGAAATTTTTATTTTATTTTTTAAGCGCAATAAATCACTCCCAAAACATATAAAGGACGTATTAAAAATTCTGCAAAATATTTTTTTCAGCTATTGGGTAAATATTCTTTCTAAATTATAAAAAATATTTATATATTGGAATACTTTTAAAAAACGACTTTTGGCCACATTTTTGAGATTTGGATTCATAGTGTGCCGTATTCTTATAAAGAACTTTTAATCAAGCATTCATAATAAGCTTTTTGTACTTTGCTGCCGTGCTTTTTGTGGTTTCCTTTTCTTTTTTTTATTAGGGTGATTTCGTCGGTTCCTATTTATGACCTAAAATAATAAATTTACCGCACTCCGCCAAACATTTCATTTCCAATATAAGCTCATTTACAAGCTTTTATCAGTTGTTTCGTCTGTTACACGTGACATTCAATAAAACAGCTCTTGGTAATGGTAAGATTTATATTGAACTTTTCCTTTTTGATATTTCAAGACCAATTTACTATTTTTGCTTAATTCACTACCGCTTAAATTAAAAAGTCCATATGCAAAACTCGAACTTGTTTAGCGAAAAGTTAGTAAAACAAAAAAAGACTCCATGAATTTCTATATTCCCTCAAATGATAACACAGATTCCCTCAAATGATAACCCGACAAATATGAAAGCATTTTAAACTATTTATTTTTGGGAACTGAAATCGTATCTGATATCAGTTTTGTTTCAGCAACAGTTCTGACACAATATGACTTCGATTGCATTTAAATAAACCTCGATTGTATTTAAAAATGGGAAACCTAGGCTAAATAAAAAAATTTAAGTTTAGCATTTTGTTCATTTGTTTAACTACAAATGAACAAAATGCTAAACTTAAATTTTTTATTTCATTTAACGCACAATATTTTAAAATCAAAAACTCACGACACAAATAAAACTGCCAAAAGGTTTCCTGAAAAAAAAAAATGAAATAAAAAAAGCGACAAAGAACAAGATGAGAAAACAAAAAACTGTATTTATGGATTTTCCCAACACTGCAGAGGCAAAACTCCTTTTAAGATTTCACTTTGTTTTAGTTTTTTCTAAAATCCATAGATTTTAAACAAGAAAAGAACTTCTCGCAACCTATTTGTTCAAATGTAAAAGAAATGGTGTATGAAGCCTTTTACGCACAGGTATCCTCCTCATAGATTCGAAGACATTATCATTGCTTAAGATAGTTATCTTCTTGTACTAAAAATCCTTGTCCAATTAAAAGTTTTTTTGACAGCTTTAAATGATGACAGAAGGAAACTCTAAAATATCACGACATTCCTATTTTCATTACTAGGATTGCGTTACTAAAAGTTCTTTTTAAGTCTATTCTTCGATTTCGAATGCTCTATAGAATCAATGTTTTATCTTCTCAATTTTTAATTACAAGAAGTCTTCCAATTCTTTTTCTACTTTTACAGTTAGTTTTCAAATATATTTTTAATTTACACTGCGCAGCTCCCCCTCCCCTTCTCCATGATTCAAATGATTTATGGGAATAGACAACAGCTTTAAAATAAATATATTACAAATATAAATATGATATAATCTATAAATATCTTTTATAAATGTCTTTTTAAGATTAAAAACTTTTTTTTCTCTACATTTCACACTATAGAATGATTAAAATAAAGTTAAATATTTCTGAACCTACTAATAAATCTTCAGAAAATAACGAGAAATAATAATACTAAAAAAATTTCATAAAAGGAAAAGTTGACTTTCCATTTTGAGCGGTAATGGATTCGAAACGTTTGCACGTATTATTTGTGTAGCTTGCTGACCACAAGATGTGAACCGTTTTCTTAAACTGCAACTATAATTAAAGCCTAAAATGAACTTGGGATTTCATAAATAATACTTCATTCAACTAAATGTAGTTAAAGAAAGGTTGTTTTTAAAAGTTTTATTTTAAAAAATAGCGATCAAAATACAAAATTTTTTTTTTTTAAACCTCATTCTGCGCGCTTTTTCGCTTCCATTACTTGATTTCGTATTTTAAAACGAAGCTTAAGAGAAAATTAAAAATCTGAAGTCGTTTGTAACAAAACAATTTTAAAAGAATAATTTCAAAGATGACATTAACGTAAAGTGGTAATTAAGTTATAATTATTCTATTAACTTTTGTCGTCATACTTCGTCAACCGTTAATCATCAGCTTTTCCTTGATGTTTTTTCTGATGTACTGCGGATTCTTATAAGACAAATTATATACGTATTCCCTATCTAATAGAAAAATTCTTAACTTTGTAACCGAAAGTGCTAAAGTAATAAAAATTTGAAAGGAAAGATGCTGGTAGCACGAATGCAGCATTGAAAGCATGTGGAACAATTTTTTTGAATCAAAAGCAACATCGTATTTTACAAAATCACAGAGAAAAATAAATCATCATCATTAAATTAAAAACAAACAAAATTGGAATGTAGACGTATATTCCTTTTTTATAAAATCCTATTTCATCACTTTATAAAATTCTTTTTCGTATTGAAGTACTCTACTAGAACTCTAATCCTGAAGTTTATACCGAAAAAAATGAGCGAAATGCAACTTTTGCTAAAAACTGCATCAATAGGAAAAACCATAACACGTCTGGGTTGAGAAAACATCTTAAAAATGTTCATCCCAAAAAATCAAAGTCTTTGGAGATCATTTTTTATTCAATGTGACTGCACCTAAAAAACATTAAGAGAAATAGTGAAGAAATTAATTGAAATAACTAAATTATTCTATAGGCTCGGCGCTTCTTTTAAAATCTCAATTTATCGTTTATTGACTTTGTTGATTCGGCGGACATGCTAACTCACTTAGGATTCTTCTTTTTATTTTAACTGTGTAAAACTTATAAGCCTAAAAATGGGAGATTATTGATTTAATAATTGGAACGCTTCCATTTAGGATTCTTCGCAAAGTTCTCTCCAAAATCAAAAATGGCTGTTAAAAAGAAAACACACAACTATTGCTTTTTCTATTCAAAGCTTAATTCTAGGAATAGAATACAGTCTCACTCTTTTGACTCTCTGGTTGTACATTAAAGAAATGGTAAACACAAGTTCGCCGAAACTTTTTTACGCAGCTGTATCGATAGCGTATTTGCTATCTTCCGCGTTTGCAACCCCAATTATCGGAAGAGTGGTTGATCAAACCCGTCAGGTTCGACTTACCTTTTTAGTTTGTAACTGCTTTTTAATTGTTGGAAATATTTTATACAGCCTACATTTCTCACCCTGGTTGCTGGTGGTAGGGAGGTTCTTGTCTGGTTGGGATGGATTGAATTCAGTCATGTGTGGTGAATTAATTCGAAGTTACCCATCCAGTGAAACAACTTATCAATTATCGATCTTGTCCATAACATTTAACTCTGGATTTATTTTAGGTCCTGGGATTAACTTTCTATTTTCAAACGTTGATTTATACCTCGGGGGTTGGCATTTAAAGAATGTCAATTTTATCGGGGTTTTCATGGCCATCGTTTGCATCATCATGGAAATATTGTGTTTAACTATGGTTCACAATTTATCGAAAGAATTCGACTTAAAACAACACGAAGAGAATATTTCTAAAGTTTTTGAAACCGAAGAGGAAGAAACAAAATATAAAAAAACTCACATCAGTATCTTCAAGATTCTAAAACTACTGTTTACGTCGTTTGATTCTTCGCTGATTTTGTTTGGCTCGTTTTTCGTCATCTTTTTTCTTGTCACATTCGATATGTGGTTGCCGTTACTTGTAATCGAGACACTGCATTTGACTATATTAGAACTAAACATTTGCGTTTTTGGCACAGGAGCAACCACCGTTCTTATTTTGCTACTTTATTTGTGTAAGCCTGTTTCAAATGAAAAAGTGTTTGTAGCGGTGTTGATCGGGTTGTTAGGGCTTTGCACAGTTGATGTATGTTTTATTGTTCTAACGAATGCTCAATCAAACGCGCTGGTACTATGTTTTGGTGTTATCTACATGATATGTTTTGCTGGAGCGGGTATTATCCCCGACGTCTATCTCACAAACACTTTAGCATCTCTAGTCAATTCAAAGGAACAAGCATTTGTGGATGGCATTCGCAACTGGATGCACTCAGCTGGTGCGTTGCTGGGTTTTTCAACTGCTGCATTTACGTTTAATTACATCAAGGTGTTTGCTTCGTTATATATAGCGTTGGCACTTTTGTTTGTCATCTTACTGATAGTGAGAAGAAAATATTTGTTAAACTCAAAGCCAATCTTTTAATGCTGGCTTTTAACTTTCTTAGCATGGATTCATTTTGATGAGCGCCGTAAAGATAACATTGTTTATTTATCAGGCTTTTGACTTTGAAAGTGGAGAAGAAACTTAAGCTCACAAGTTTTTAAGAAAATAAGATTCTTATTTATTAGATAAATATTTAAAAAAAGTTTATTATTATGTTGTAAAACAGATGAAAGATTTTTTTCATATTTTACCGATTTTAAATTTTATTGTTTTTTAAATAATGAAACAAAACAAAACAAGGAAACAAACGTTTTCAAAACTTTTTATAGTTTCATAGTTGTTGGAATTTATTAATTGACGATTGGTTTCGTTTTGCATTCTCAAAAAAAGGAATATTTTTACCTGTATAAAGTGACATATAGTGTTCGTGTATTGGTACCTGTATGGTATGTGTACTTGTATGTGGTGACATACAGTGTTCAAATATTATTACCCACATCCCACTGTTTAGAAAGGAAAATTGTGAAATCATTCTTTCGTCATTGGAAATGAATTAACTTTGAAACAGCTGTTTTTTTGGGACTGTTAACTTTTATCTTATTTTAACACTTTCTATTTTCTACTTGGCTAGATCATGGTTATCGTCTCTGAAAAAATTTAATAATTCATTTGTTTTTTTAACATCACTTAATAGGCACTTTTTACTTTACCTCTTGCTACCCTTTCACCACAATCTTTATAAGAATATTTTCTTAAACGAGTATGGAATAATTCCTATTAGGAGATAGGTTTATCTCACAACGTAATTATGCGAATATAAACGACTGAAAATGCAGCTTGTCGATAATTAAGTTGAAATTTGATCGTAGAAATTCGAGATTTCTTTTTAACAATTCATCCAAGATGCAGCATAATTAAGCAAGTATTACTGAGCCCTAAATCTAATGACAACATTACTAAGGTCTTGGTTCAAACTATGTGCAAGTACTACAACTCATGCTGTTAAGGTTGTTTACAGAATTGTTTTCTCTAAAAAGGCTTGCTACATTTAAAAGATCTATTTAGAGTCAAAAGTCTGAAATTTATGTACAAATTTTGTGACATGGCTTGAAAAGAAAGCACTGCCCTACAGATATTGATCTTAAAAATCAAAATAGATGAAATGTTTTAGACAAACTGATGGAAATAGAGAGTGTTCAACCGAAAAGTATATGTGGCTCTCGACAATAAAAGTTCATATACTGGTGCAGATGATGTTAATTGTTAATTAACAGTTAAGCTAAAAAAGCTATAAACAGAAAAATAGATTAAAAGGATGACAAATCCACCATGATGATTTACATTTAGATAAGCAATAATTTTTTTTGATGGAGAAATGATACGAAAATATATATGATTAATGTGCAGCTGAAAAATATATAATTTATTTGCCGCTGAAACTGTTTTTTCTGATTTGATTAATGATCAAAACAAATTATATGCACAGGCCAAGGCTCCAAATATTTGCATTGACAAAACCTGTGAACCATGCAAGATGGTTGACACTTGCGTTACGTATTATGCTTAAATATACTAGAGAGGAATATCCGTCTTCAGAGTTGATTATAACTAATTATATAGTTCAAGTATGTTCTCTGTTTTGGTGAGTTTAAAAATGTCAGTTCATCTGAAGATTCAGCAAAAATTCTTTGAGGTGGTTGATTGAGCATAATGATGTAAATGTCTGTTACCAAAGCATCAAAAATAGTTTATGGTCTCATAAAAAGTCACAGTTTTCCTAAAGTTCAGTGTAGAAAATCACAAAAAGGTTTACAAAACTAATTATTTTTATTCCAAAAAAATGAAAATGATATGTATAGTTACGCTATAATATTAATTAATTTATGTAAAATGCTGAATTGTTTTTTGTTTGCCGTGATCTTCGGCCAAGAAAATATTGGGAATGGGGTTGATTTGTTTCGAGTGATGTTTTTCAAGGAGAAAGATATTGCCCTGAAAAAGTTAACTTTTTTAGGGCCATATCTCTTTTCAAACAATACTTGAAAATGGTACCGTGAATCCCAACGCGACCCTTCCAAAAAAATACCTCAAAATAAAACATTTGTTTTGTATATTAATAATAAATAAGTTTCTAAAACTGATGTTTTAACTTTATTTAATCAATGTCTTATGTCACTTAATATTAATACTTTAAACATTCTAATCAGGTTTTGATCTGAGAGGTGGCGTGTTCAGCGCTCTAAGCGTTTTTTTTAAAGGGTGACTGGGAAGAACATTTTAAGTCCCATATATTATATTTATGAGCCAACTTTTGAATCAAGCTACATCAAACTAAAGTTTCAGTATCAATAAAATAATCTTCAAGTTTGTCAGTTTTTTGTTATTGTTAAATGTTAAAGCCTAAACCAGTTTTAAATTTTTTCAATTATCTTTCTTTAAACTTTGATTGGTTTTGCATATAAAATCTGCCCCCCCCCCCTCCCCCATACCAATTTTTATTTTCAAAACATTTCTTATCTGGGTTTACCCTAATGAATAAATAAATGTTGATATAAAGATTTTCCCAATATCATTTTTTTTTCACTTTGAGGAACAGGTTGTAACGGCATGTTCTCTGTGACTAGGGGAGAGAAGGGCAGTTTTAAAAAAATGCATTTTCGAAGCGTTTTTGTATTTAAACTTAATGAAACTAAATATTTAGTGAAGATAATAATAACCCTCGCAGCTGTAACCTGTTTTTACAGCCATTTGGCATAAACTGGACAAAATATTTAATTGATTTGTTTTTGAGGACTTATCGTAAACATTTCGATGCAAAGTTGTAAGGTTTTCCTGACCACGTTTCATACTTGTAAGATGCTTAATGTTATTTACAAGATAGAATAATTCATAACATTTACAATTAAGCAGAAAATGTCAATAATTGAGATAATTTTGTTTGAAAAAATAATCGTTTATTATTTAAAATGCTGTTGAGGCAGTTTTGAATAAAATAAATGGGGTACCTTTGAACCGTTGTTTAAACTTCTCGCACTTTATTGCTTGATTATTAGGGCCTGAATTTTGATTGTCTAATATTAAAAATGATTCGGAATTATGAAAAAAAGAGAGTGACAGAAATCTTAGAGGAAGAATGTTAATAATGCTGATCTCCAAGTTGCAAATGGATTAATGAGCCCGAGCGAAGCTGCTAAAACTTTTGATATAAAACGTAATACTTTACATTACAGAATAAAAAAGTATAACAATTTATTATCTAAGATCAAGCTTGGTTTTACAACTAAGTATACTGTCGCACAAGTATTAAACAAAGATGAGGAAATAATGTTAAGAGACTACCTAATAAAAAGCTCTAAAATGAATTATGGCTTAACATATAAACAAGCAAAAGAATTTCCATTTAATTATGCTATAGAACTTTGCAAATGTCCAAGTAAATGGATAGAAAATAAACAGGCTGTGGTTGAAGGGCTTCATGAAACGTAACCAAGAACTTTCAATTAGAAGACCTAAAAATACAAGTTTGTCTCGTTCCACAAGTTTCAATGCACAATATAAATCAGTTTTTTGATAACTTTGAAAAAGATTTTTTAAAAAAAATTTCACTCCTGATAGAATTTATAATATCGACGAAACCAGCATTATGAAAATAGCAATAGCACCCCATATTATAGCATCACACGGAGCAAAACAAGTTGGACAGTGTGTGTTGGCTGAAAGTTGACAACTAATTACTATGTGTGGTATAGGAAATGGCATAGGAAACTCCATTCCACCTGTCTTCATATTTGCAAGAGCACAGTTTCAAGACACTATGATAAAAGGAGGACCACCTGGTTGTATTGGTTATGCAAACAGTTCTACAAGTTGTTGGATGTCAGGGCCATTGTTTTTAAAGGTTCTAGAACTTATAAAAAAACTAGTCAGATGTTCAAAAGAGGATCCTGTTTTACTCTTAATGGATAATCATCAAAGCCGTTGTACATTACTTGCTATCAATTATTGTTGTGAAAACGGAATTGTAGTTTTATTATTTCCTCGTCACTGCACTCATAGAATGCAACCTTTGGATGTGGCAGTTAATTGTCTCTTCAAGCAAAAACTATCTATCTCTCAGAATGATTGGCTTGTATTCAATCCAGGAAAAACCATAGGAGTACATGATTTAGTTGGCATAGTGATACCAGTATATACTGCAACATACATTGCCAGGGTAATTGCTACAGGTTTTTCCACATCTAGAATATGTCCTTTTTCACGACTTTCTTTCTGCAATGACAACTTTCAAAGTGCTGATTCCAGTTATTCTCCAAGTATTGGAGAATAACTGGAAACAGGAACCATGAGCACTAAAGATACCAAGAAGCAAACAGTGCGCGGAACATGTAATAAAATTGATGCAGGAACTGTATTCAGTCTGCAGAGAAAAAGATAAAATGTAGTCTAGATTTATTTTAGTAATAGGCAGTAATTTACTGATTTATATTAATCATAAATATAGACAATACGAAAAATATGCCATACTCTAGTAACTATAATAGTTAGTGACTCGTCATGTCATAATTATTAAACAATGTACATTTTAATATACAACTCGCAATTTGATATTTTGATTTGAGGGTGAAATTTTTTCAAAAGGCATTGAATTAACAATTAACTTGTTTGGTTTTGAGTTATTATTCATCAAACTGACATAAAGGAACATTAAGGTTGAAAAAATGTTACATCTCTAATATTCATTTCTTATCATAGAGTTGTACGTAAGTATTCATGGTAAAGAGAAAAAAGTAAACATAAAAAACCCCTTGGATCAGAAAAATTTACAAAGAGAGAAAATTAAAAGGGGAACATTATACTTATGTTAGTTTTTTATACATATGATAATGAAATTTTTTCAAACATTTTCAAATGTCTCCTTCAGCTTTTGAAAAACTTTTAAAAATTTTAGCTCCTGATTAATTAAAAATTTTGATTTTAGTCAACAAATACCAGTTTTCAAATGGAAACTCTTGCATCCATCCCAAAAGCATATCCTAGTGTTCCATTTTCTATCCATTTAGAATACAGAACACCTGCTCCCTTAAAAACAACAAATGGTGGAAGATATCTTCCATCTGCAGACACACAGAACAGCACAGAGTACATAGCTTTACCAGAAGAAGCAGCCAGTTCATAAGCATCTTTGTTTTTTGGATGTACAAATACTCTCTTCGTTAAGTGATTTGTGGAGAGCCCAGTCTCGTCATGGTTGTATAAACAATTTGGTACAATGTTATTATTATGAATTACAACAGATAAAATAGTAAAAAATTTCTCTACAACTTCACGTGTTAAACTTTTAGCTCTTGAAAATGTAAGTATTTCAGGTTTGCGTAATCGACGTTTATCAACATGGCGCTTCTTAAAAGAAATTATCCAATCTTTCCCAAGAATTCTATCTTTAAATGGAGTTTTCATCCTCATCGCTGTGCAAAATTGGGCAACTAAATCAAAAATGTCAACAGAATCTAATAGAAGACCATATCTTTAACAATACTGCGCTGCAGCTACAATCATAGCTTCATGCTTATCACTCAGCACCATTTTTCGACCTTCATGCTTGTTTGCATTAATTATAGCTTTATTCTTCGTCTCAATGTTTCTTTAGGAACAGAACATTTAAAAGCATGATGAATAGTCTTTTTTTTCTCACATACTATCGTAATTGCTCTTTCCAAACCATCAGCATTGTACTTGGGTTTTATTTTTTTTACTGTAACGTCTTGGCATTTTTAAAATACTTTTTAAAGTAATATTTATGAAAAATCTGTTAAATTCTTAGTGAAATATTTGCATAAATAATAACATATCACAAAAAAAAAATTTTAACACCAAATAGGTCTTATATAATATTTTATTTGACCTTATTTCACGTAGGAGAATGCATTTTTTCATGCAAATAAATACATGTTTCTTAACATAAACTTCAAAGATATAAACATCAAACATAAGAGTTTAATAGTACTAAAGAACTATTAACACTAAAATAGTTAGGTCTGATGAAACTAATAGATTTATAATGTTACTAACAACAACTTCGATAATATAATAATATATCATAATATTATAAATACATAGACCCACTTTACCCCACCTGATTATATTTCAAATTTTAAACAAACCATGTGCGTTAGAGTCTTAAAGTTATACTATCCTTAAAATAAAGTAACTTAACTTTCAAAATAACCATTTTTCATACGCTTATGACTTATTTGAATATACTTTCTCTATAGTTTAAAAACGGAGGAAAAAAGATAGACCTTGTTGATGAATCTAGCATTTTAGCCAAAAAAGTGCCATTTCTAACAGCATAGCTAGGTTATATTTTAAAATTAATAAGCCTATTATGTTATAACAAAGTGGTAAAAATTACAACTTTATACCTAAAGCCATTATCAATATAACTTATAAATATGAAATAGAACCAGATTGCCCCGTAGACCCACAATACCCAACCCTACCCTATTTTAACTATAAAAAGACCCAATCTTATATTGATGGAAATCTGTGATGCTAAAGATTGGTTTATTTTGGTAGATATTGGTTACAACAATGGTTTTTTAAGATTTGACATAACATGATAAAAATTTGAAAATAACATGATAAAAATTCTAAAAAATTCCAGAGCAGGTTATAATTGCAATAAAATTTTGCCCTATCTTTCTATTGTAGATGATGCAATCAAGTTAAAAAAACACCTGATGAAGCCCTATCCTTTTAAAAATCTTTCAACTGATAAACTTGTATTTATCTATAGTCTTAGTAGAGTACGAAGAGTTATTGAAAATATGTTTGGTATATTGCTTCAAGAAGATTTCATTTTTTTCAAAAATCAATAATAGCGAATGTTGAAAATGTCGTCACAGTCGCAAAAGCTGTCGTTGCTTTACATAATTCTTAAAGACAAAAAATTTAAAGAACAATAACAATTACTGCCCTTTAAGTTATGTTTATAAGGATGGACTAACTGGAATACAGCTTGGTGATTGGAAAAAGAAAGTGCCAAATGTAAATGGTTTTAGATGTTATAAATAATTTATAAGATATTGCAAAAAATCTAAGAGACTCTTTTAAAGACTGCTTCAATCTATAAAGTGCTGTTCATTGGAAATTAGAAAAGTTGGTAAAACGAGTAAAATATAGCTAAACATGTAATTTCTTTTGTGGTTCTGCAACTAATTTTCGCTTCTTATTAACAAGAATATCTTGAACAAGCATTTCACTTGAGTTAGCAATAGTGGTGGAAGAAAGAGAAATTACAGATTTGTAGAACTAAGCTATATATATGTGTGTGTGTGTTTCTGTGTGTGTGAAGAGATAGATATAAATAAACAAAAAAATGTTTTATACTATCCATATTTCTATCTTTGTAGCGTTTATTGTTTTTATCCTTTTGACATCGAATTTTGCGAACAATCTCAATAAATCTTTCTTTAAGGAATTCGCCTTCAACTCAAACTTCGTATTCGTTATTTTCATTATCTTCTATAAATTGAATGTCAGAAGTGTCCATATTTTTAACTTTTCTATTAACTATTTTTATAAATTTAAAGCGAATATGATTGGTTCATTTTTAAGCGATAAAATATCGGTAAGCAAAATGTTACTTTTTTTTTAACAATTTGCGCATCAAAATTTTTCTGCTTCAATATTGCGTCTTGGTTGTTGTGCAGCAGATCAATCTCTGGTACACTCTACTTGACAACTGCAAAGTGCAGTATATTTTAAGCTGTACGAACACATTTACAGTTGGGTGTTGTACAACCTGTCTTACATCCGCACTAAATAAACTCAGGACAGCATGCATCATCTTCAGGAAGTGTAATCCATATAGGAAGAGACAAAAACATTGCATCATAATCGCAATCATATTGACAGGCTTTAAGAAGTGCTCGACCAATGTCACAGTTAAAAACAAGTTAAACATCTCGACCTTCCTGTTGTGCATGCATGTCAGGAAAATGGGCTTGTAGTCCGTGGTACAGACGCTGTTCATTGAGTCTTTTGACTCACTGGTATCACAAATAAAACAAACCGGTTGTGTGGAAACCATATTTGATTTTCTCATATCACTTGACATTGATCACCTGAATGAACTGTGCTCAATATTAAGTACCTGGGCTTCATTTAAAAAAGATTCACCCTCTGCAGCTAGGGATTCGCAACGAAGACGTTTAGCTGCTCGATTGAGTTCAGTGGAGTAGTAAAACATTCTGCAGGGTTAATGCCATTTAGCTTTGTTCGCAATCAAAGTACTTTCAAAGCCACTGCCATCATCTAATCTCTGAATATAAAATCCAGGCGGTAGCAAATATGCCTGCACAAATTGTGGTAAGATTTAGGTCAGTGATTTGAAACTTGTCAAACAATCCGAAAGCTTAGATTTAGCGGGGCATATCAACTTGTTTGCAGAGGTACTTTGGCAGAAATTTCCCTTTACCCAGTAAATCGGATTACGTCTGTCGAAAACCTCATTCTCCGTATAAATAGGATGTGCAAAAATATATCGCTTGGCCATATTATATAAATGTATAGAGGCCTAGGAATAATATATACACATACATACATAATTACGTATATATATATACCTAGGAACAATATATATACATACATACGTATATAGATATATATATATATATATATATATATATATATATATATATATATATATATATATATATATATATATATATATATATATATATATATATATATATATATATATATATATCGTTTGATGTAGTGTTGTATTAAAATAATACAAAGCTCTTGTTCGTTGAAAAGTGCTCGATGTTTAGGAAATTTATTTTGATTATATATAAATTTCAAAACAGAGCGATTTATAATTATAATTAAAAACGATAAAGAAAAAACTTTTATTATAGAACTTTAAGTTTCATGCCTAACGGCAATCATCAGCCATATATTACAAAATTAAACGTTAAAATTACAAATATAATTACGGTGGCGTGAGTTCTAATGACTCCATGGAAACAAAATCTTAAAAGTATAATGTGACGTAAACGTAAAGTGAACCAGGATCAATCTTCGGTATCAAATGAGGAAATAAGGAACTTATTCTTGTGCCTGCACTTCGAGACCATTTCACTCCTTGTATTAAGTAGGTTATCTCCTTTGTACATCAAAACTTGAAACTTCTCGTTCAAACAAAGGCTACAAATTCTTGATGCTGGGTTGTATGGTTTGCATTTTTTAATAGTTTTCCATCTGATAAAAGGTGCGAAGTTTTTTTCTTTTAATTTCCATACCTCCTTTGATAGCTCTGTATCGTTCTTGTACCTAACTGCATTAAAGGATTTTAAGTGGTTAGCATACCGAGCTTTGAAAGATGTTTCGCTAAGTCCTATATACACTTTTTCTTTATATTCCGGATTGTTCGAATCCACTTATGTTAGGCCCCCATGTTTGCGCGGAGATTTGCGAATGAGTGGGAACTTTTATTTTGCATCAAATCTCGCAGTTTTATGAAAAAAGCACTTCCGGTATATATCGAGATGATGGATTAGCTATGTTTAGGAACAAAAGTTGTCAGGAAATGGAGAGAATAAAGAACCATTTTGTACAAATTTTTAAAAATAATAATCTCTTAAATGCAATTTGAAAATAGTCAACTATCTCGATCTAACACTAAATCTTAACGATGGTTCTTTTCAACCATATCGCAAACCAGATGGTATACTGAATTATATAAGTACTAGTTCTAATCATCCACCGAGTGTAATAAAAAGTATTCCTAAAACTATTGAATTAAGATTATCAGCAACATCGTCAAGTGAAGCGATTTTTAAAGAAAGTATTCCTCCTTATCAAGAAGCCTTGAAAAAATCGGGTTACAATTGCGAACTTGCGTACCATCCAAGTATAAAACCAACAAACGGCAACCATAAACGTAAGATAATTTGGTATAATCCTCCTTTCAGTGCAAATGTTGTTACAAAAATAGGTAAATGTTTTTTGAACCTCATCGACCTCCACTTCCCAGTTAACCACAGGCTTCGTAAAATATTTAATAGAAACACAATCAAAATTAGTTATTCTTGCATGCCAAATATAAAATCCATTATTAACTCTCACAACAAAAACATTTTGCAAAATGAAACAAAAACTAATGAAATGAAATGCAACTGTACTGACAAATCGAAATGTCCAATGAACAACCGTTGCCTTTCCAACAACATCGTTTATCAGGCCACCGTATATTCGAACAATCCGGAATATAAAGAAAAAGTGTATATAGGACTTAGCGAAACATCTTTCAAAGCTCGGTATGCTAACCACTTAAAATCCTTTAATGCAGTTAGGTACAAGAACGATACAGAGCTATCAAAGGAGGTATGGAAATTAAAAGAAAAAAACTTCGCACCTTTTATCAGATGGAAAACTATTAAAAAATGCAAACCATACAACCCAGCATCAAGAATTTGTAGCCTTTGTTTGAACGAGAAGTTTCAAGTTTTGATGTACAAAGGAGATAACCTACTTAATACAAGGAGTGAAATGGTCTCGAAGTGCAGGCACAAGAATAAGTTCCTTATTTCCTCATTTGATACCGAAGATTGATCCTGGTTCACTTTACGTTTACGTCACATTATACTTTTAAGATTTTGTTTCCATGGAGTCATTAGAACTCACGCCACCGTAATTATATTTGTAATTTTAACGTTTAATTTTGTAATATATGGCTGATGATTGCCGTTAGGCATGAAACTTAAAGTTCCATAATAAAAGTTTTTTCTTTATCGTTTTTAATTATATATATATATATATATATATATATATATATATATATATATATATATATATATATATATATATATATATATATATATATATATATATATATATATATATATATATATATAGCAGAAAATCATTGCATACTTATTTTCTACATTAAAAAAGTTTCATGCTTTTATTCACTCTTGCTCAATTGTTATGCTAATCTGCTGCACTATCAGTTAATTTAAACTTAATAACTCTTTAATTATAAGAGAATCCTGAAAATGTTTGGAACACCAGAAGCAGAAAAATGTGCAGAAAATCAGTTTCACAAGAAGTTAAATGGTAAATTACCTTACATTGTTTTGTTTCAACTATTAGAGGCTTCGCACTGATTTTTTATTCAATTAAAGTTATCTTTCAAAAAAAAAAAAAAAATTACGTTTAACATAAATTTGTCACACTATCAATTTTTTCTGTTTTATACCGAGTTCTATTTTAATAAACTTTCGATAATTCAATTTACCGTAAAAGTCCCAGTGGACATGCATCGTCCACACGACGTCCATATGACGTCCTTAAGTCCGTAAGACGTCCGTAAAACATCCGTAAAACGTTGTGCGGACAATTCATGCTCACTGGGGTCTGGTACTAGAGTTTGAACTTTATTCTTAATTAGTTGTTGTTAATGAAAACGCCGAACACCGATCTTTAAGTAAAACAATGACATAACCAATTTATGAACGAGTTTTAAAAATCCCATCGGTTTTTAGAAATTATTTTAGGATTTAAATGTTAGTTTAAAACCTTAAAAACGATTTATTACGAATATTTCTTATTGACTTCTTGCTCTGACACTCTTCTGAGTGTTGTATAGCTTGACTAAATGATTGCACTTCGAAAACTTCTGTTTATTAAGGTTTGCCAAAAATGAGTTCCATTTTCATTCGAGTTCATCCGAGTTGTGGTGATACTTCCAAAAGGCGAAGTATGTCGGGTGAGCGATATTTGAAGCTGCTTTAAATGAGTAGAGGAAACAACAACGAAGAGATGATGTCACAGCGGAAAAATGTTGTGCAAAGCATCGCTAACCGGAAATAGGATTTTGTGCATAATTTTTAGTGATTTTTCATATTTAAACTTTTTAAGTTTTTGCATTCAGTTTTAAATTCTCAAAAAAAAATTATTTTTGGTTTTTTTACATTTTTAATAGATTCTTTACATTTTTGATAGATTTGAAGGGCTTTTTCAAGTTTTAAAAAAGCTTATATTTTTTGTTGAAATTCTTTTAAAGTGAAAGATAAAAATATTAAATTTTTACCTTCTACATCACCTTTAAGCGAAGTAAAAGTAGTTATATATTTAATTTAATGTAATACTAGAAATAGAAGGAAAAGGTTTTTGTATGGTATTTTTTTGTTGCTGTTTTGAATTCTTAAACATTTATTGATTTGAGCATATAGTCATAGAGGTCGCCTCATTTCGCCATGCAAAAATACTATGTTGATCTCTGTGATCACCTGCTTTAAAATCTTTTTTACTTCTGGGAGTTGTATTCAAAAACCGGCTGAGGTCTGTGTAGTAAATGAAATCTCCGTAGTTCAATAAAATATGTTATACGAAAATTCGGTTTCAGGACTCTCTGTTTTAAGTTTTCATTTGATTATGTTTTACCTTTCGATGGGCTTACATCAAATTATCAAAACTGTAAAATTCCAACCTTCGTCAACGTGAAAAAAAGGTTACTTCAATATGATGAACAATTCTCTAGTTATCAGGCTTCTTTTCCTTTTTTATTATCAGAGCGAAGCATAGTGAAATGTCCGGAGCGACGCATAAGATACTATTGCTTTGATGCAAGATGAATTAGATGCTTATATTTCTGATGACAATATTAAAGATGAATAGCAGAAAAATGATCATGATGACCAAAGATTTTTAGATCAAAATATGATTTACAAAATGGTTAGGAAATATGGAGTGCTTTTCCAGTGACAGGTGTTGCTTACCCGCGTGCCCACAATATTATTCGAGTACCTACTGGCCCAACACGGGTTGCAGCTCAAACTTGTGGCATAAATGCGGATGCTGCCTTTAAACTTTTCATAACGCAAAAAATGATTGATTTGTTATTAACTGCACTAATTCTAAAGCTCGTAGAATTAGACTAGAGCAATGGGTCAACACAACAGTTAATAAAGTTTATAAGCACATTGGCTCGCTTCTAACAGCTGGTTACATATATTAGTCTGTTCAACTTAAGTTTACTTTTTTTTTGTTATGATTGCTGCAAAGCCTGTTAAATATCTTGCGCAAAAGGTTAGCCGGGATTGTAATAAGGCGATGCATCCCATTTATCTTACAACCTTAGTCAATTCTATAATGCTAGTAGAGATTTTTTCATCGTTTTCCCGAAGACTGAGTTGGTCATCAAAACGTTCAAAAAACTCCTCTTCTATTAGTTTTGTGCTGGTCACTCTTGAATTAGACTTCCGCTGAATGTATGGTGTCATGCATACTATCTGCTGAATAAACTGCTCGATGGATTTTTGCGACATCCATACTCAGCGTTTGGTAAAACCTAAGGTTTCTGTAATGTAATTCTATAGATTTGGGACCGACTTCATACATTTGACGAATTTATCTCCTAGCTCATTTATTAAATAACCTTAACAGTCACTAATCGAAAACCAAGGTACAATCCTTACTTCAAGACACAGTGGATAATCGTTATGAGCGTTGTCCAAGTTCTCGATGTGTAATCTTGATTTGAGTTATCAGAAGTACCTAACACTTTATAAATAATTTTCTTAGAACTAGCCCTCAGAAGTACATCCACTGATAGGAATTGATTCACAGCCCACATATATTGGTTATTTTCACCGAGTTAAATGGTCCAATTATTAGGCCTTGATTTGTCTTATTTGGAGGGACAGTGCAATTGCACTCTCTAAATCTCTTTTTCGATGGCGATATTTCTTCGGAATTTACAGACTATGCATAGATTGTTCAACATTAGATACAATATCTACATAGAATTCACAAATAAAAAAGCTGGTCTTTGCTGAAAATTTTTTCAATTCGCTCACTGCTAAACGCTCTGTTTTTCTGTTCAGTAGTTCTGCAGCATTATCTAATATATAAAGCCCAAAGTTTGTATATTTGTATGTGGGTGCTTTCTTTATAAAGTTCCACAGTTTTAATTCAACCTTCACAAATTTTTGCTCACGGATCTAATTTTTCCCAGGTAAGGTTTTAGGCCAGGTTTGGACCACCCCGAACTCCATTTTTAGGGTGCTTATCAGTGGCGTTGCGTGAGAAAATTCCAGGGGGGGGGGGGAGAGACCTTATTTTTCCCAACTGCTTAACATAGTTTTCACAACTGTTTTTTATAATTTAAGAATTCAAAAAATCAATTTTTGTCCTATTTACAAAATCTACTGATTGTTATACTACATTGCACTCACTTTCATGAATTGTCAATTATCAGTATTTATTGACTTCTTTTAACAAAACATAGCTTCCTTTACATTTATACAAAATATTCAATTCAAAAAACGTCTAAAGGTTTTACCCATTCATAGTGAAACTGTATCAGTCCAAAAAAATGTTACAATTTACAAATCCAATAAACTTTAAAAACCATTTTGGCAGCATATATAGCAGTTTAAAATTTTACGGAAATGAATTAGTACAAAGGAATATGGAAAATATTATTTTATTTCAAAACTTATACGCACAATATTTTATCATCACTATCATTTTTTGTCTACTGTTTGATTTTAATATGACGTTTCTTCAATTGAACCCATCGTTTAACAAGATGTTCGGGGTTAACTCCTTTACAAAGTTCTTTTTCGCACTTTAGTAGCATGAGGCTATCCAATCTCTCGTCACTCATTGTTGTTCTCAGATGTGATTTTACAATCTTGAGTTGACTGAATGAACGCTCATTTGATGCTACACCATAAGCAGCTGTGATTACAAAAATGCATAATTTATGGGCTTGTTTCAGTATATCCTTTAACTTCACAACATGGTACAAAATGTCTTGCAGCGTCTTAGCTGGTGTTCTTGATGACTTAAAATCTTCATGACCTTCTTCTAAACAGATATCTATCAAAATTTCCATCTGACTTTTCAGCACATGAACGTCTGGAATATGATCCTTGTATCCAGGAGGAAAAAGTTTGTTTGCTTTTGTTAAGTTTTCAATACTCAAATTATCCTTATTTAAAGGAAAACTAAAAATTTTGGTGATAGGGGCAAATATTTCCTTTAATGCTGCCGAGTTTTCTGTTAAACCCATGGCTAGAGAGTCTATGACCTCTTTGAATTCTTTCCGGTAAAAAGCTTTCATCTCCATTGCTATTAATCTATGGTGTCGTTCGTAATCATTTTCTGCATCAATGTGTAATTTCCTAGAAAATATTACTGCACTTTTAATCAAATTATTCATAGCATCTGTATCGTTACTGATATTTTGCATGTTCTTGGCAGTACTTTCAATTACATTTATACTGTTGATAACATTGAAGTTTGGACTTTCTAAGATTTCTGTTAATATTTTTATTTTCTCAACGATATTCTTCATGAAGAAAAGAGTAATAATGAAATCAAAAGTTGTTACTTTTTTCAGAAGTCCCATTGCCTTAGTTCTTGTGTTAGTATCAAAAATCTTATTATTTGAGATGCTCTGAAGAAGATCAACAACCTTCTCTAAACACTAATTTAAAGCCTTAACAGATTTTGCTCGTGCGGTCCATCTTGTTCTAGACAGGTTTACAAGCTGTAGTGCACTGTCAATGTCTTCCAGCTTTTCTTTTAAATGACTAAATCTTTTTGTGCTTGATGTGAAGAAAACATGCAACTGTTCGAGGACATTAAACAATTCTCGTATTAAAGTATTATTATTGCATGCATGTTCAAGAGCAGTGTTTGTTCTGTGGTCTTGACAAGGTATGTAGGGTACATTATGGCCAACTTCTTCTGTTATATACTTTTGTACTCCTTTAAATTGTCCAGACATTGAACTCGCGTAATCATACGACTGAAAAGCCATCTTTGATGTGTCAATGCCTTCTTTATGTAAAGAAGATAAAATTAGCTCAGCCATCCCTTTTCCAGTCTTATCAGTGCATTCAACGGATTTTAAAAGCCTTTCCCGAATCTCACCGTTTTCACTGGCTGTTCTCACAACTATACTCATTATGTCCTCATGTGACATATCGGAAGTAGTGTCGGCCATCACGGAAAAAAAATTGGAGCTATTAATTTCTTCTATGATCTTTCCCTTTAATTCAGTTGCAATTAAACTAATCATTTCATTTTGAGACGATGGACTTGTGTATGTAACTCTATATGGACGAAGGGCTCTATCTTCAATCCAGGCTTTTAGTGTGGGATTGTGGCGAGAGATAAGATTCACTACTGCAACAAAGTTACCTTGATTAGCACTGTCCGATTCCCTAAACGCTAGCCCTTGGCTTCCTAAAGTCTTGCATGTATCAATAAGAATTTCAACAGTTTTTCTATTCTGTACCTCTATTTTTTGCTCTTCTATAAGAGCAAGTCTATTGGATTTATCAATAAGGTGATCTATATGACCTTTTTTCATAAGAAAGTGACAATATTCACTTAATGCAACTTTATGTGCTTGAGAGGTAAAGTGTGCCTGAAGCTTTCCAAGTTTTTCTTTCCCATAGCTTTTCATCTTGGACCAAGATCTTACCCCAACATTTATCCAAGCATCTTCAGTTTTTCCCTTCTTTCCAAATACCTTAGGGAAAAGCCGGCAGACAAAACAAAATGTGGCATCCTTCTGGGTACTGTATTCTAAATGTTCAAACTCTTTGTACCACTGGGGATTAAATCTATTTTTACCGTCACTTGGGAAACTAGCAAGTTTTGGTTGGTGTGGTCCTAACTGGATTAAATACGATTTTTGATTATCTGTAATTGTATGTGGACGTAATCCTGGGTCATGGCTTATCAATGCTGATGAATCTGATTTGTCAATTATAATACTTTGAGCTTTGATATCGAGTTTTCTTAAAAAAGCATTTCCCATTTTCAAAACATTTTTTGACATTTCCACCACAGAACTTGTTGCATTTACAATTTCAATCGCAGCGAATTTTTCATTTACTAATTCTTCTGTACAGTATTTTTTATAAATGTCATTACAATCTTTAAGATTATCTATTAAAACACCCAAATTCCCCATGAGCAAAGTCCAACTTGTTGTTTCACTGCTTACTTCAGAAGTATCCAAGTTAATAATATTCATGTCATCCTTTTCATCTCGGTCAGGAAACTGGTTTAAATGATCTGATTTAGAATTTAGTTCTGTAAGTTTCTCTGCTTGTTCCTGGACTACAACATAACCCAAGTTTTCCCCTTTTGCATCATTATCTTGAATTTTTGAACTTGCATCCTCTTCAAATTTTTTATCAGAAGATGTTGATTCTTCTTCTATGGATATACTACATGTTGAAGTCGATGTTTCAATTATTATCAAGTCTAACTTTGCATGTTCACTACTTTGTATTTCATCATCCACTTCGACATCATCACCAGCATTCTGAGGTACCATTTTTCGTTTTTTTGAAGCTAAGGAGGCTAGAAAAGGATTCTCTGGGGCTCCCACTGTTTGTATATGAACCTTTCTACCACCATGAACGGATCTTTCATGACTGGTTTTATAGTCGTTGTTAAATACTGCTTTGCATACGCAACATTGTAATTTATATCTTTTGCTTTTCATAGTTAGTGCTGGAAAACAAATGCAGATACTATAATTTACCGTAATTTTTAACTGATTTAATGTTTATAAGTTATCACTCTTAATAAGTGTGATAACTTTTATAAACATTAAATAAGACAAATGTTGAAATCAATTCATGGAAATAAATATTCACGTTTCAAAGTAGAAAGTATGAAAAAAAAAAGAATAACTGCTTTTAGTCAAACATACAGCATAAACTTTCAGCTGCCATTTTTATTGTTGATAACAAAAAAAAAGTAGCGCGAAAAAAACAACAACGTGGAAATCAAAAGGGCTCTTCTTTATGACTCCACAATTTATTTCGTCTTGTGGAAAACAGCCATAAGTCGTTTAATAAACGTAAAGCTTATTTGTCCAAGTCAAAAAAGAATTAGATCTTTGATGGATTTTTGCAAACATTTTAATTTTATTTAACTAGAAAGTATTTTTTGATTTTATCACCTATTTCCCAACTGTCCCAACTCTCGGCAAGGAAATTCCCAACTTTTCTCTTTTTTAGATTCTGGGAGGGGGAGACTCCCCCCCTACCCCCTCCAAGGCGACGCCCCTGGTGCTTATTCCTAGAAACAAATTTCAGCCCCCTCCAACTTCTACTTGCCCCCGGTGGGGATTGGTCAAATGTGGTGATATTTTGCACCTATGGGTAATTTCACTTGCTAAATTCAACGGTGACATCCCTTCACTGACTATAGACATTCCTAAGTCACTGGAGCAGTCCTGTAAAACAAAAATACTTTGAACAGAAAGGAAAAATTTAAACAAAAAAGATATATTTCATTAAATAAACCCCCGTAAAATTTCCCATTTTACTTTACATGAAATTATATTTTTATAACTTATCAACTTTTTTAAAAGTTGAAAGTTTTTTAATTACCCGCCTTAACCATCGAATTTTCCTCTAATACCGTTGAATTTACCGTCAAAACACTCGATTCTATTATAAATTGATGATATTCATGATCTTCGAAATATTAGGAAACAGAGCAACTCCAACTTATTTTAAACAAACAACACTCTGAAATACAATACTCAATTAAAAGCCAAAATGAAGCTGAACTTTTTCGAAGTGACGATAATGAATTACACTAGAGGTATTTACAAGTTTAAAGTTTACAGGAAAGAAAGCATTACAAATATTCAAATTAAACCTCACAAAGAGAAACTTCTGCAACATTTTTTCTTTTTCAATATTTTTAAAATATTACAGATGTATGAGTTTTTTTCAATACTGCAAAATGTTTTATTATATCTAGCTAAGCACCTCTTGCAATATACGCACTGAACTCTCTTTTCAATTAAATTAGATTTTCTATTGGAATTTTTTCTTCACCTTACATGTTTTTTATAAAATTAAAAAAAAAAAAAAAATTTTGAAATTTTTTTTTGATTCTGAAAGGTTTTGACGCTGCGGAAAGTTATTTTTGAAATTCATATTATCTATCTTTCCTGCCTTAGTGGAATTTTTCATCTGCTTATCTCCACAACCCATAAAAATACAATATTCAGCATATTTCCTGATTTTATAGCAGTATTCCAGAAAAATGTCGTATTTTTTTCACACTAAAAAAAAAAAAAACTTGCATAATAAATAGACAAACAAAATCAAAAGTCTATAAAAAAAAGTGAAGTTGAATTCGCTTTCCAGACTTGCGAGTGTACCGTAAATTGCTTTCTTGCAGAAGCCCCCAAATGTTGTCCCACGTCTTGTTTTTGTTATATTGTCATTGGTAAAGCCGTATAATATCCATCATATCTTTAAAAAAGTCAAGTTGATTGTCAAGGATATGGACTTTAAAAGACTATTTGCACCCTGTTGTAGAGTATCTTTTTATGATAATTTGAACCAACTGGAGCTTGGCGAACTCATCAAATTCTATGATTATCTTGATCTGCAGCCCGACGTAAATATCATTTTTGACTCGAACAGCTAAGGAAAAAGATCTCAGAGGCAAAGGAAAAAAACAAAGTTTAAGAAACCGCTATAGATCCCATCAGAAATGACACTATTTTGGAGTCTTTTGGAGAATTTTTCGATGACCTTACTCAGCAGTATTAAAAACCGGAGAGTTTAACCTGTGCTTTTATACCTGCATAACTATCACTTGACAGTCGTAGAACATTCTTAAAAGTTAAAACAATGTTGTGCAAGTTTTAGGTAATTCTGGAAAATATTTGAAATTTCTTACCAACTCTACGCATCAAAAATATTTCAGAAGACTACTCAATATTATTGTGAATCGAGAATCTTCTTCAAAACAAACTAATTTCAAAATATCTCTATCTTGATCACAGAGCAATCTTTTTGTGTAAAAATTGCAATGTTCAATAAAAAAAAAACAATGTCCTGTTGTTTTAGGTAAAAAACTTGTTAAAAAATACACTTTGTACTTAGGAACAAAAAGCAAGTGCGAATTTGTTGCTATATGCTAATTTAAGCTTAGAAAGTTAAATTAACTGTTCTGTAGCAAATTTTTCTAATTTTTTCTAAATATTTCTGATTTCTTTTACAAAGTCAAGTTTATTACTCTATCATTAAAGTAGAAGTTTCTAAAAATGGTTTAAACTTTTAAGTTATAATTTCAGTTCCAAAACTTAAACAAAAATAACTTAGGAATACAACCTTAATTTCAAATAAAAATTCGGCGCTTGGCGAAGTGGAATTATGAATATATCATTGAGACCCAAGAGTAAAAAAAAAAAAAGAAAGAAAAAGGCGGTTGCAAATACGCAATTTATAAAATCCGTTTTTAAAACAGTATTCAGATTTTTAAAAAGAGATATTTTATAAAGCTAAAGTATTTAAAATAATGACTAAAAAAATAGTTCATACTGTACTTAGAACTCAATTTTTTTTTAAACCTATATACTAAACTTTTTTCAATTCTCTTTTATCCCATGAATGAAAATCATTTTTTGTTAAAAATTTATTACTTAAAAAAAGTTATTTTTAACTCCAGTCAAAATCCTGATAAACAATAATAACTTTAAATTAATGCATCTATTGATCTTGTCTGATTAACTGCCTGTGAACAACGTTGTAAAATTACTTCAAAAGATGGGCATTGGGTTTAATAAATGTTTTCTTCGCACCATCAGCAACACAAAAAACAAAAAAGTTAACGCTATAAAAAACGAAGCAAACACCTCGATGTAATTAAACGTTAATGCAGCACTCGAAAAAGCCAGCAAAGCTCCGGCAGAGTGCATCCAACTTCGAACGCCGTCTACAAAAGCCTGCTCATTTGAATTTACTAGAGATGCTAAAGTGTTTGTGAGATAGACATCGGGGATAACACCTGCTCCAGCAAAACATATCATGTAGATAACACCAAAACATAGTACCAGCGCATTAGATGAAATATTCGATAGAACAATAAAACTTATATCAATTGTGCAAAGCCCTAACAACCCGATCAACACCGCTACAAACACTATTTCATTTGAAACAGGCTTACACAAATAAAGTAGCAAAATAAGAACACTGGTTGCTCCTGTGCCAAAAACGCTAATGTTTAGTTCTAATATAGTCAAATGCAGTGTCTCGATAACAAGTAACGGCAACCACATATCGAATGTGACAAGAAGAAACATGACGAAAAACGAGCAAAACAAAATCAAAGAGGAATCGAACGACGTAAACAGTAGTTTTAAAATCACGAAGATACTGATGTGAGTTGATGATGAGTTTGCATTTTCCTTTAGGTATTCTATTTCTTCCGAACCGACTAACGGCAACATTTCGTTATATTCTTCGTAAAGGTTCGAGTCCATATAATTTAGTAGTGATTCAAGTTTCGGTTCTTCTATTTTATCTGACGCTTGGATTTTAGAAGCTTTAGCTTTATTCTCTTCGTTTCGTTTTAGGTCGAATTCTTTCGATAAATCGTGAATCATAGTGAAACACAATATTTCCATGATGATGCAAACGATGGCCATGAAAACCCCGATAAAATTGACATTTTTTATATGCCAGTGTCCGAGATAAAAATCAATCTTGTAAAACATAAAGTTAATTCCTGGTCCTAAGATAAATCCAGAGTTAAATGTTAAGGACAAGATCGACAATTGATAAGTTGTTTCACTGGACGGGTAACTTCGAATTATTTCACCGCACATGACTGAATCTAAACCAGCACAACCAGAGAAGAACCTACCTGCCATCAAAAGCCAAGGTGAAAAATGTAGACTGTATAATATATTTCCAACAATTAAGAAGCAATTACAAATTAGAAAAGTAACTCTAACCATACGGGTTTGATCAACCATTCTTCCGATAATCGGAGTTGCAAACGCCAAGGAAAACAAATACGCAATCGATACAGCAGCGTAATAAAATTTTGGTGAGCTTGTCTTTACCATTTCTTTAATGTACAACCAGAGAGTCAAAAGAGTAAGACTGTATTCTATTCCTAGAATTAAGCTTTGAATAGTAAATGCAATTGTGGTGTGTTTTCTTTTTAGCAGCCATTTTTGATGCTGAGGAGAATTTTGTAAGAAATGCTAAAAAAAATGATTTAATAAATGGCAAACATCAATATGAAAGCAAGTTAATTGTGAGTAAAAAACTGATATAGCAATAAAAACGGTTTTCATCAAGCTAAGTTCAAGTCTTTTCCAGTATGGTTTGATAAGGTTAAAAAGTTTTAATGTTCTAGTATATTTCACTATGTCTAAGCTATGGTTCTGTTCGGGTATTTTTTTATGTGGGTTCTGTTCAAGTGCTTTAACTATTTTTAACTTATAAATCAAAATTTTGTAAATTGAAACTTTTGAAAATAACTGTTTAATTTCATGATATAAAAAATGAAAGTGTAATCGAACCAAATGTAGTAGGGCGCAACTTTTTGTGCGTAGAGATTGCACAGAGACCATGAAACCTTTCAAAAGAATAATCAAGAAATCAGTGAAAAATTTGTTAGGTAAAAATTTAAAAATGCAGAAGCTCAATTAACGCATTATTAACTACTTTTTCATCCTTCAATGCTGAGCTGTAAATTTTTTATAAGCTAAAATGGAAATGTAATCAAATTTTACAGTTTAAATTCGAGGTTTGGTTTCACACTTTTCTATTTTTAGCTTTTACAGCTCTAATACAGTTTGGTTTTGTTCATTCTTTCAAAATTAATGCTTTAAAGATATCTCTATATATAAAAGTATATAACGAAATTTTTTAAAACAACTAAATTTAAGACTAAGTCACACCCTTAATCTCAACTATTTAAGGTTCCGAATGATTTAAATACTATTGAGATGGAAACTTGATTTACAGTAGTCGAGATGGTTTTTTGGATCCTGCTGTTACCTTTTATAAATTTAAAGCATAAATTTGAAAAACAAAACATTAAGTTACGATACGATTATTTACTAGACTAAAATGCAATTACTTATAGGTTTTTTTGGTATCTTTTTTCTCTCCGTTAATTAGTTATAATTTATAGATATTGATGGTACCATTTATTTGTTGAACTTATTTCTCTGCAATGTTTTTAGTTTAATAAGTAACTACTCTACTCTAATAAGTATAACTAGTCTACACGCGTTTGTATTTTATATTTTGCTTGAACATCTTAAATCTCGGAATCGTTTTCTTTAGATGAACTGGGACAAGATAACGACTTGAGAAATGTCCCGGAAAAGAATAATGAGACAAAAAAAGTTATAAATTGGGACAATATGCTTGTCACGGAATTTATGAAAATGTGTTCCGGATATTTTACGTTACGAGATAGATTGATATAAAACGAGACGTGCCACAACGATCAGTCGTGACATTACGATACTAAACATTCTTTTACGTTACGTCATAAAATGAGACAATTTCATTACAACACGAGACAAACGAGACACTCCGAACGCGCGGATTAAGGATTAACAAGTCAAACTTTTGATTATTAATGAGCAGTGGCCAAGACAACATGGGAGTAACATTAATGAGCAGACTTGGCGATGTATGGCTTAGAAAATAATTTTGCTGTTTTCGGGAAATGGTTAGTGCTGGTAATGAAGAGTTCGCACGCTAACATATAGCTCCTGGTTTTTAATTTATTTTTTAAATATTTAGTGAGTTTTTTTATACCCAGCACTGTATGAATATAGTCAAAGTCAAGTTGTAAACCAGTCTGCAAGATGACGCAAAGCGAAAGTGATATCTGGAAATTTTTTGAAGAGAAAAAAACAGACAAAACCCATGATGACCGTGGTGTAAGCAAGATAAGTGGTCGGTGCAAATTTTGTAGCAAAATTTACAAGGTCGATTAAGGCAACACATCTGGTATGCGTAAGTATCTATATCTTGCCCATCGTGTTGAGTTCAAAGAGCTGGAGAAATATAAAGCTGTCCACAAAGAGACTCTGATCTAGCTTTGGACTAACTTGAATACATCTTTAATGAAGATGAGGCGAATGAGCAACAAAGAATGAGTTAAAAGTGTAAAATGATGTTGTTTGTAATAACTTTATTTCCAAAAAGAAGTTAGAATGATTTATAAGTCTTTATTAAAATAAGCGTTTTTTGTGTATTATCTTTTTTATGCCTAAAGAAAAAATCCCTTTTTATGACTTCTTTTAACAAGTTAATATTCAATTCATACCCCAAACTAAGAAATTAGCATCTAATCTTGAATAAACTATTTTTTGTACCTCAACATAATGAGACACAACAAGACACAACAAACTAAGCTATTTTGATACTTTTTCAGGTAAAAATCTCTTCAGGTTCTCAACTGCTACATTTTGAAAAGTCGACTTTCCATGCCAGATTGTCTTATTGAGCTCAAGTCAAGCCAGGCAAGACTGAATCAGTTTCCAAAGTACATATACCAATTATTGTCTATTCATTACTTTGACAAAGAGTGAATCCTGAACAAGTTTGTCGTTTCTGTCAGTCCGCTCTGTGAGAGGCACACTGCAGACAAAATTGCTAAAAAGCTCATCAATTAAGTTGAATTATAAAATGCACTTTTTTACATTAAGTTAGTTGTGTTTAACAATTAAAGTGATATGCTTTATCTCGCAATTATGCACGTTTATAATTAATGCAAAAAAAAGTTAGTTATTTTATTGTGTTTATGAGATATACCTTACCATACTATGGCATTACAAGACATTTTAGTTTGCTGAAATATTTAATTACTTTTTTAGGATATTGTCTATTAAGAACTTTTCCAGTTTTCTTCACTCATGACAACGCTGCCAGTTTCAAAGCTACAATTCCAAAGCGCACCTTCATTGACGAGTTTTTGCTTTGTGTGGACCATACCTCAAACTTGGCCGTCGCGGGCTCTGTTGATACCACCGTTAAAGTAGATTATCCCATCACTTGTGGTCAAAGACTAGCAGAAAGGACGCACCATAGTCATTTGGCAAATGAAAGGATCAGGGCCGAAATTACAGCAATGAAGAGAGACCTTTGTCTTGCCATGAAGACCGAATCAGACGGAAATTTTACAGAGCTGGTCTACAAAAAAATCATCACTGCCAACAACACTCGCTGGAAATCTGCATGTATGTTTATACAGAGTGTCTTTAACATGAAAGAACCCCTTTTGGCAATCAAAGCAAGGCCAGATATTCACCCAGAAGATGTTGCATCTCATGTGCCCTTTGAATTGGAGTTTAAAATCTTTGAGAAACTTTTGCCTACTATCAAACTGTTGCAGAAACATCTGAGAGAACTAGTGCAGACAAATAGTCAACTCTTCACATTGTTGCTGTTGATATCCATAATTTGCAGCATCACATCAACAGGGTTGAATTGAACTTTTTCAACCAATTTTGATAAAAAGTTTCCTGATGTTGGCGCTCGTACCCTACTTCTTGCTGTTGGTAATCTCCTTAATCATTACTATAAGGGTGTGGCATGCAAAAGGTTTTTAACCTATGATGGTGCTTGCAAGTACTTAGTTGAAAACGACACCAATTATCGTGAATAGCTAAACAAAATTATGCGATCAACCAACGGCCACTGCAAACTTGTAGGAGGAAACAGATTCTTTGGCTCAGGACGTGATTTTGATTTCTCTCTCAACACACAGCAATTACGGACAAGTCCAACAATATCAAATAATGGTATGTCTACAAGGCTACGCATCCCTGGCCAAGGAAAGAAGCACATGAATATTTCTTGTATTTTGAAAAAAACATGAAGTGACATTACCTCTTTTAGCTGAAGCAATACGGCGTTACTTGGCAGTTCCAGCATCTTCGACCATTTCTGAGAAGGCATTCTCTGCAGGAGGAAACATAGTCACACACAAAAGGACCAAGCTTCAGCCAGAAAGTGTTGAAAAGTTGCTCTATATTCAACAGAACTATTGCTGTGTTCAAATCAAGTCTTGGAAATTGACCTCAAAATATGACAAAGATCTTGGTAGGGCATTCACAAAAATTCTAGATAGATCTTAACTTTAACTTTGCCTTTAGTAAAGTCTTCAATTTTGCTACTAACAATATCTCAAGTACAAGATGTTCCACCACCCATCACCAGATACCTAACTGCAACAGGAAGCAAATCTAGTTCAAGGTTCTACTCCAGCTCCTGTTGCTGGACTATCCACTGCTCCAACTGATACACCTTCAACTAGTGACACAAAGTTCATTTAGTGACACAACTAAATGAACTGTTTTTTTTTAGCACCCCAGCAGAATACTAAATGGATAAATCTTCAGTTATTAAACCGGTAAGCCTAAGCCAAAGTTTACACCCAAGCAGAGAGCATTGAAGAAGGTATGTTATCCAAACACCAGCTGTAGCCTACCGCAGATGAGAGTCATTAGTCTCTGCCAAAAAGTAGTCTGCTGGGGCGCGAACACACAATCTTCTGCTTTCTGAGCTTGTTCATTTGACCGCTCGGCCATTTAATCGTAAACCGAAAAAAAAAAAAAAATTGCTTAAAAGAAGAAAAGCTTGTCCAACGAACGATATCCACTACCCGGCAACTTTTTGGAGAAAAGGAGGCTCTCAAGTACTTCATCTACAGAGTAAACTGTACGTTTAACTCGAAACAGCTTTGAAGATTTAGACGATGTGGTTTTTTTTGATGAGGCAGATGTTGAACGGATGACGAGATCATCAGAGTCAAAACAACCACACAGAAGAAACAATATACCTCCTCCTGGGCGAGAGCGAGAGAACTCTAGCATGCTGACTTGAGCACGAGACTGCTCGACCAATAAAACAGTTCAAAAATTGCTTGAAAAAATTCTTTTTATAAATTTCACATTAAAGATTAACTGGTATATTTCATTATGTGCTGTTAAAAAGACATAAATTCCGGGAAATTGTACAGCTGCTTTTTTGTCCAGGACGTCTCATCTCGTGTCAGAATAGTCCCGGATTTCCACTGAAAGTTAAAAATTCTCTCAATTTTTATCGATAACTGGGACAAAGCTTTTAGGATTGTCTCGTCTTGTCTCGAATAAAAAAGATAACGAGAAGCAGATGTTTGATTTTGCAGATGTTTGATTAGACTTGAAGAAACTTTTTAAAGTACAACACTAGCTTTCAAAACTAATTATCATAATATAAAGTTATTTCTAATTTTATTTATAATAATACCCATTTGTATTACTACTTGTAAAACATGTCAACTTTTATAATTACCAGTTATGTACCAAGTTAATTTAGTTACAAATCAAAAGAGTGCAAAAGTTTGTACTGAAAACCAGTAAAAACAACAAGTTACAATACAACTTGCTACTAGTTACTACTCATAACAATTAATAATTAATATTTAAGTTTATAATAATTAATGGTTTTAATTTCTAGTACTTGTAATAACTACCAAATATAATACTCATTAGTTATATAGAGTATTAATCTTTATAGTTACTAGTTTTTGTACATGATTATTATTACAAGTACTAATTGTTATAATTGATAGTTAAATTATGTAAAGCTGCAAGACCAAATACTTTTAATAGTTAATAGTTTTAATAATTACTCTTTAAAAAAACTACTAGCCAATATATATAGAAGTTGCAATAATTACCAGTTATGATCGTAGCCGCCGAGAGAAACTTCGGGCCCTAGGGAAGTTTTCTTAACGGGCCCTCATTATGATCAATCGTATACCCAGGACCGCTAGAAGCGTGCTCTGGCCATTAAAAATTAAAAATTAAGTTAATTAAATCCTTTAAAAACCAAAAGTATTCAAATCTTTTGAAAGTTAAAGTTAGGAAAAAAGTATACAAAAAAAAAAGTTAAGCACTGTTTCATAATAGAGCTCTGTGAGATTTTCGACTCGCAAACAAACTAATAACTTCTTCAAAACTAATTTTCATAACCATTTTGGCATGAAAAGATAAAAGTCCTGAGCCATTTAAACGGTTTTGTGTCATTGTTGATCTTAATACGTTTTTTATTCTTTTCAACATACTAAAAGATGTTTCTGCTTGGGCAACTGTCACTAAAGTTGTGCAAAATAGTCTTATTGCAATTATGATGTTTGAAAACAGCACATCCAGTTTGTTTTTTTTTTTAATTTCATTTAATAGTTCAACGGGCTGAAGAAAAATATTTTGTATACTGGCATCATAAATTGATTTTAAATGTAGTATTTCATAGAAAACTGAAAGTAGTTTGTTCTATATGCGCAGAATCGAGTGTCGCGTCTACAATAAGGGATTAGCATTTCACAGTTTCTCTTTCCTTTGAAATACAAGTTCTCAAGTAATCGGCACAGCATAATATGAATTCATTTTGAATGTCTGCCGATAAGTAATGTACTTGCAATATCTGATTGTCCTTTTGTGTCTGTTTTACGTTTTTTAAATGTTCTTTTAAAAGCGGATCCTTATGACTTAAATGATTATTCTAATAATCTTAGAAAATTTACATTGCTTGAATCTCCAATCAAATGAGTCACACCCCTAAAGGCCAATCCACGCTCAGCAAAAAGCGAAACTGCATCTAACAATTGTTTTAATAAATATTTCCATTTCTGTGTCTCATTTTGTATTTGTTTTACTATAAGGCAATCTTAGTATGTTTGTTAATATTTTTTTCTAAATTTCGCCACTGGATATAACAAGATTTATGATTGCTAGACTTTCTTGGTCAGCTGTTCCATCATAATTTTTTGTACCCTCTATTAGCCTACCAACTATATTCTGTAGCAAAAGTTGATCTTTGCTCACGAAATTTATAAAATAGACGACAAGGAACACAAAATAGAGTTTTTTTAGATTTGCTCCATACAAACCAATCAAGAGGAACTACTTCTATATTTTTTAAACGAAAGCTTAATAAATACGTGGGGAATTGACTACCGAGAGTATCTACAAGAAATGTTGTTAGGGGAGCATTTGGACCTCTTAGAATGGCATCATCTACGTCTTTTGGTATAACATTTAATTTAACCACTCCAATATTGAATTTGGACATTCAAAAATATGCCCAACATTGGTATTGAAATACTAATATTTGAATAATAATATTTTGTATTTTACGAAATTGTAATAGGATAAGGTTGCGAATATTGTACCGATGCCTATATTGTACTTTTAACAAAACTCGTTATTTTTAAAATCCACAATAAATTTTTTAACTTATTTTTTATCTTAGCTGAATGAAATTAAGGAGTCAACTGTTTTTTTTTTGTCATCAAACTGCATCCAACTTATTGGTTTGTTATTGGAGATTTCTTATTTTAGGGATTTATGGCTAAGCGTATTTCACTAAAAAAAGTTGAAGATATGATTTGTTCAGTGTATTTATGTTAAAGCATAATTCATCTAAATTCGAAATAACTACCTATAATTTAAATTAACTTTTTATTAGTTGTCAAATTTTTTAATTAACTGAATATCAGATTAGTTGCGTAAATTGTACCTCAAGGCAGAACCTAAATTGAACCGATGCAACCATTTTGACCGCTAAAAAACGTGCAAAGTTTAACAAATTCCAATTGAGATTCCAATTGAAGGGCTGCCAGCAAAAAGTTCACTAGTCCATTTTTGGAAAAAATAAGATAACTCTTTCAGTTTGTAAAGGGACTTATAATCTATCATATCCAACTATTATTTTCATCAGAAGAAGATCGTAAGTCCCATTAAAATGATACTTTCAGTATCAAAGATCTGGGTTTCTAAGCTGAAAACATGCTTTAAAATGCTTATATCTCAGAATGAAAAAAAGTTGACTTATGAACTTTTTGCCGGCAGCCCTTCAATTAAAGAAATACCCATACTTACAATACGAAATTCACCACTTCAATAAAAAAAGAAAAATTCTAGTATTAAACTCGTATTGACAAGTAGTCCTTAAAAAGATGCACTCTCTAGTTCAGTTTTACCAATAAACACTAAAAAGATAGAACACGGCAAGGATGGTGGAAAAAGGTTCAAGCATGCAAATACATCTCTTCATTGTGAAAAATTTTTTTTTACCTTTGTGAAGAAAATATAGAAAAGAATATGATAAAATCTCGCTTGTCAAGGCTAGTGTCATGTTGACTGTGCAAGTGTAAATCAAAAACAGAAATAATATATCTGCAACTTTTGCCAAAAATAAAGTTTTTATGTATTTTATTTTACATTATTTAGTATAATTGTTTTTAAAACAGATATAATGTATATCGTTTTACATTATTAACATAGCTATCTTTAATACCTGCCTTCCTCTTCTATTCTAATCCTAGCTAACCCATTAGTAACCCATTAGATACAATTTGAATAAAAATTGTCCCATACGTGGTGATACCTGTTATGGGCATTTTCCGGAAGAAAAAAAAATTCAATTCGAATATTGTTTATTAAATAAAAAGCCTCATTTCATTTTATTTTGGGCAGCTAGGTGTTATCTTATGCTTTATCAGAATATTTCTAATTGCAGATTTTACACAAACCATTCGTTTTAATCAGTTCTTTTAATCCCTTAAATCTAAAATCATAAAATATTTGCGAAGTTATAAATTATTTGAAATCAAGAAAGTGGTACAATATTGGATTACAATTGTACAACTAAGGATCTATTTTCCTTAATTGTACTCTTAGCGCTATTTCTTTAATTTAATTCTTCGCGACTTAACGCTTTTTAAATTTTGAGTATTTTAATATTTTTACAACAAACGGTCTCTAAATTATGAAATACAACTAAAAATCCATGTTACACTCAGTAGATAGCCTACATTTTTTTATTTGGTCTTAGGGAGTACAGTATCGGAAACCTACCCTATTTATTAAAAGTTATCATTTAACACTTATTTGTTATTTACAAATTTAGTCTAAAACGAAAATTTTAAAACGCAGCATTAATAAGAAATGAAGTCATGCAATCTTTACAACTGTTTATGTTTTAAAAAGAAAGTTAAAAAAAGAAAAGTTATTGACTTTTATGGAAAAAATTTTAATTTTTATTTTGATTGAAATTCGATCGAAAAATTTTTATTTTAATTTTACAAAGAAAAATAAAAAGATTAAAAGAAGCATATTTTGTTAAAAACTCATATATTTTTTGTCTTTGAGATTTTTTGGAAGCGATAAATTGAATTTAATTAGTAATAAATAAATAAGACTTCATGAAAAAAAATTATTTGTACAAACACGAGGCCCCAGGAATCTTCCCCGTTATCCCCCCCTCCCCATCTCTTGGCGGCCATGGTTATGATATTTAAAACATACCTAATTTTAATTAAAAAGATAATTGTCATAACCAATAACTAATTACTAGTTTCAACAATTATTTTTCTAAGTAAGTTTAAGTAAAGATAAATAAAATTATTAGTTACATTATTAACTATTTCATCATTATTAATCTTTGGTTAGATAATTACTAATTATATTTACTAAGCTCAGGCGTCTCGAAACGTTTCGAGAATTTTCAATCAAGATTTTTATTTCGAGATGATACGAGATGATACGAGAAGTTACGAAATTGGGTTTGAAAATTCACCAAAATTTCTCAAAAATTTCGAAATTTTTTTTGAGTTGTTTCGAGAGTAACGAGATTCTCTTCGAGATTAGCTACGATAATCTCTTTATAGCTTCATTTCGAGATAGAGCGAGAATTTCGAAATATTACGAGATATTACGAGTTTCTCGTAATGACTCATTAAAAAAAAAGGGATAAACTAGTTAATCCGTACAAAGTACGCATTTTTGGGACAATTGACGCGCGCGACAGCTGAATTGTTATTGTTTTTTTTTTTTTGCAATGTAAACAGAGCTAAAAGTTAAAAAACTTTAAAAGTTTAATGAAATTAGTTCAAATTATATTGAATATATAATATTTTTTTGTTACTCAACAATATTATCATCTTTTTTACAAAGAACCAGCTGAGAAAACAATTTATTACAATATACTTTTATTTTTTATTATTTTTTTTTTTTGTTGTGTCTTTTTGTTGTGTCTTTTTGTTGTGTCTTTTTACTTTAGTTCATTACTTAAAATTTTTTTTTAGTTTTTTAACAAGATGACAAAGTTAAAAGTTAAAAGTGAATGATGTCAGTAAAATAAACAGTTATTATTAAATTATTGTAAAGGAGCACCTCCTTTTTATTATATGAATCGTTGTATACAAAAACGTTCTAAGTCATTAAAAATTTTATCGGGGAACGAGAAAAACTTATTAAATTCAAAATTATTACTGTAGTAAATTCAAAAAAAATCTGGGTACTTTTTGGCATCTTTAAATATTAGATTTGTTAAAATATATATCAAAGTTTGTGATATATATTTTAACAAATCTAATTTATTTAAAGATATATATATATATATATATATATATATATATATATATATATATATATATATATATATATATATATATATATATATATATATATATATATATATGTATGTATGTGTGTGTGTGTGTGTGTGTGTGTGTGTGTGTGTGTGTGTGTGTGTGTGTGTGTGTGTTATACATAGTTAAAGTTGTATGACTTAGAAACTTTTTGTTTACATGTGTTAAGGATAATAACAAAAAGCTTGTCTTTTATATATTTATCCACTTTTTGTACAAAAAGGTCAAACTATTACACATATTAAACCACACAATGTATGAAAGGACCGATCACAAAGCCTTTGTCAGACATCTCACTAGATATCGTGTTCCTCTTCCCCGTCATTCGCCTGGTCAGTTGTTGGCCAGCTCATGAGTTCATCATAAAAACAACTGAACTCATCCGGAACATATTGCATTAGCTTCCTAATATCATGCAGTTTCACTCTTTTTATCGGTACATTAACCAATGGGTAGCACACATTTTGCGGAAACTCGACGATGCGGTCGACAACTTGACACATCTTGTAAGACAATTACACCTGGAGAAGTCTCTTAAGTGAAGTGCATTAGAGAACTTACTCCAAAACCTATCTTATCCTTAGCAGGAACTTTCTTTTCCCGTATTTCTTTCGAAATGCAAGATTTTTTGTAGAATGTTGGCCACCACTTTTGAAAATCAACAATATCTTCTGTTGCGACTTCTTCAACAGTAAACTTACAAGTAGTACTAGAAGTAATGATAAGTTCAGTTATCTAGTCAACAGTGCACACCCTGTCATACCTTTTCAGTTTTCTCTTTATTACTGCGAAGTCCTGGTCTCATGGTAGGTACGAGTGACTTCTTAACAGGTAGTACTGCTCGATTAGATCAAATCGGCCAGTATCAGTGAGAGCCAAAAAGACTCAATTTAGTTATTCTGCATGTAGTCAAATGCGATATTCTGCATGCAGTCAAATGAGATATTCTGCATGTAATCAAATGCGATCGCTAAGACATGCGGTTCATTTTGTTTTGTTTCCGGGTTGCTTTTATTTTGGAGCTTGTTGTAAAACTTTTTCGATCGACGTTTGTGCAGCATCAGGTCAGCAGCATTTCTCTTTGCTGCATTACTGAGATGAGGGCTTTGTAATTTTAAATTAAGCTCCTCACAGGTGCAACAAGAGTCTATATGGGGACGGCCAAATCTTAACGTAAAGTTGTCCTTAAAGTAGCCTAGAAAATATATTTGTAGCTAAATTTTGCTTCAGGATGTTTTTCTTTAAACATTGAGTACTAAATTTTAACATTTAGTTTAGCATCTAGATAATTGATAGTTTTACCAGCATATTTTCTCTGTTTCACCGGATAACTTTCGATATGTTCTCTTATCAGAAGTCTTACTTTCCCCCAGATTGCATTCGTTCCTAATTTTTTCCCTCAAAGGAAAATTTGGTGATTTTCCTAAAACCAACAAGGAGCGCAATTGTCAAATACGACTAATTTTAATACCATAAAGGCTTTTAAAGGCATCCACGCATACCTTTTCTTTGGTATCCCCCACCAAAACCTCGTATGTAAATGAAAAGTCATGAGCTGCTCTTCTTTCGGCACCTTCCTTTCTGGGTCGGTGAGTTTTTACCTTCATGCTTGTAATTAACGATTGTAGAAACACATCTTGCTCGTTCTTTGTCTCTAACGATCTCATGCGTGCAAAGACCTCGTCGTTTTTTATACGTTCCGTACATTTCTTCGAGCATCTGAAAGCAAAATATCTCATTAGATTATGCTGATATAAATGTTAGAGGTAGGCCTAAATGCCATTGCCAAACTCTAAAAAATGATGTTTGAGTAATTCGGCTAGAACGTTTGGCTACTCTTTAAGGTTAAAATGAAACGATATGGAACGTGTTGGATTAGTTTTGTCTAAGACGTTTTTATGAAAACATGTTGCATGATATGCTATGATAGGCCTAAACAAATTGGTAAAAGGCTTATTGAGTATCAAAATTGCAATACAAATCTCACCTGCAATCAGTTGCAACAGTAGTAGCAGGTACAGTTCTTCCTTTGTAGTCAATTTACTCTTTACCTTTCACTCTAGCTTCTTTATTAACATTCCTTTTCTACATGGACTCATTTTTAACCTTTCTTCCACTGCTAGTATTAGGTTCTTTATCCATTTTAAGTCTTTTTCATTAAAACAACGAGAAGAATAATAAAAAAGGCCCAAATAACCTCAAACTTGTAACCAAAGTAAAACAAAAATTGGATTAAAATTATCTGACAGCTATCAGCCGAACACAGCTGGTTTTCTCAGTGCTGCCAACAAAAACCTTCTAAGTCACTGACATAGAACCTTTTAGTTTACAGACAATATTTCAGTTTTCTATTCAGGTTTGACTTAGAATGTTTTACTATACAATGGTAGAACTGTCTTCAAAGAGCAAATTTTCATCAAAAAGTTAAATATTAAAAAGAAATGACTTAGAACGTTTTTGTATACATTGATTCATATATTCTGTTGGTGGAGCAGCATAGACACTCTTGTATTTGTATTAGTTTAAATACATAGTCTCTCCAAAGGATCAGTTTTCAATCCTCCAGATTTTACAGTTATATTTACACTTACAAGTTTGAATTGATACGTAGATGAAATTTTTTATTGAAGCAATTGGCTAAGTGCAGTACAAATTTTGGTAATCATTTTCCGGGAAAGTGCAAGTTTTCTTTTGTAGCTCCTGGAACTTTTTAACGATCGGACGTATTTAATTATTGTCCTGGAAAATTTTTTGTTTAAATTTTTTTTCAATTTTGATAGCGATATTTGATTTCATACTTTTAGTCTGACAATATGGTTCGTCCAAGGACAGAAATATGGAAGCAATTTGCAGAGGAAAGAGTCACCGAGAGAACTGTGGTCTTTATTAAACTATTTTTATTGAATACTAACTATTTCATTGTTGATTTAGGATTTTTGAATCATTGTTCTTTTGTTTACTTATGAATCAAAAACCTTTTTAGTTTTTACAAAAAAAGGTACTTATTTTTTTAATTTTTAGTTATACGACGAAGATGAGCGATACGAGCAAGAGCAAGGAGGCATTACACCTAAAGTCTTGGATAGAGGCATTAAAAAGATGAAGTTGGGAGAACCATCAACACCTGAGAAAGCCAAAAACATTAATGCATACATTAAGTATAAGCCGCAGGACAAAGAGCAGATACAAGGAGACATAGATATTGCCAAGTTCTGGGCCTGATGAAATCTTCTGTTCAATCTGGTAGAAACTGAAAAAAGAGTCGGAATTTTCACGATGAGGACTGCCATGGCTGCTTAGGTAGCCATTTAAATTTTTTTTTTTTTTTAATTTTAATCAAAACTTAGGTACAAAAATGAACAGAAAAACCTCTTGTTCCAATAATTTTCTATATATTTGAAAAATTAGAAATTTGTCTCGTAATATTTCGAAAAGCATCAAAAAATATTTTAAATCTCGTTAATTTCTCGTTATTCTCATAATATTGTCAGGTTTCGAGAAGGGAAATTATGTGGCCAATTCTCAATCGAGAATGTCTTTACTTCTCGTAACCTCTCAAAACAAATTCTCAAAACTTGTGAAAACCATGATCTTGATCGAAACTATTCTCGAATCTCAGTGTCATTTCGAGATCTCGTATCGTAATGTCTCGTAACAAAAATAGTTTCGTGACGCCCGAGCTTAATATTTACTAAAAGTCACAATGCTAGTTATAATTATTATTAGTTGTAAAAACTACTAGTTATAATAATTGCAAGTTTTAAAAACTTTCAATTAAACTATATATTGGTCATAATAATTTTTATTTATGATAAATAAAAATTATATTTATTACTAGTCAAAAACATAACTATTAAAAAATTTGCTAGTCATAAAAGTTGCTTATAATAAATAGTCGTTAAATATACTAGTAGTTGTAATTTAACTTTGCAAGCGCTGTTTTTCACAAAAGCACCATCTACTAAATGACACTTTGCAAGTATTGCATAGCACATAAGCCGGAAGCTAAGATAGGACGTATACAAACTAAGCTTCATATTGCGTAAGGTGTTTACTACATTTCCTTTCCAAATAATTTTTAAGCTTCAACCATTGACTTGTGATTTGACTTGAAGTTCAGGTAAAGTCACGAGTCATTGAGATCTAAGTCAAAAACGAGTTTTAAAAACTTATTTCATTTTGAAAAGTCGAGCCTAAGAATATTAAGTTTGTGACTCAAATCTGTTTCGATTCCAAGTCTTAAGTCCACAAATTTGCTAATTACTAGTTGCAATTATTAACAGTTATGATATTTACTTTTTAAAATAACTATCTGTTGTTGCGATTCCAACTTATAATATTAAATAACTATCTGTTGTTGCGATTCCAAATTATAATAATAGTTACCAATTAAAACTGTTACTCGTTAAAACAGTTACCGACTAAAATAAGCATAATCTGGAATACATAATTGTAAAAATAATTACCATTTGCAATAATAACAACATGCATATAATAATAACTATCATAACTAAACTAGTTGCTAGTTAAAACAATAACTTATTATAATAATTACTAATCGCTATAATTACTAACTATTATAGTGACTCTGTTATTTAAAAACATGTTAGAAGTTGAATGAAATCTGCAATTAAACAAAAGAACAAATATTGAACTTTTTATAATTGTGTTATTATTGTATTTGTTATAATTGTAAGCTTGTTTTTCCCATTTTTAAATGCAATCGAGGCCTTATTGTGAGAGAACTGGCGTCAGACACGGTTTCAGCACCTGAAATATTTATAATTCAACTGTATTTGTTTAAAAGGTATTCATACACTGTTTTGTTGGCTTTTATCATTTTTTCGATAGAAAAAATTCATGGCGTTTATTGCATTATGCTATTTTTTGCAAAGAATATTTAATTTATCGTTCTGGACTTTTCATCAAGAGCAGTAGTGGTTAAAATTTAGTAAATACTTTTCTAAAAAATCATTAAAGAAAGTTTTAAATGACACTTACCATTAGCGAGCGCTGTTTTATCGAAAGTTAAGTGAACCGATGAAAAATAAATTAATTTTGCAAATGTTTTTAAGCATATTGCATAACAAAGTATGTGCGGAGAAGTGTGACAATTTAAATAGCGTAATAAGTCGGTGAAAAAAACAGATCACCGCACAAAATAACAATACTTTTAACTTCTTTGTAAGCTATAAAGTTTTAAAATTTTAAGGAAATTTCTTCAAAGGAGTAAAAACAACTTAAAAAATACACTAGAGAAACAGTTCTTCCACAAATCAATATTATATCTCCCTCGGTATGGTTCTGCAATGCTAGAAGAAGCAGTGGTCTTTTCACCTCTTGCAAATTAATTGCAAATCTTTCTGTTACAAATTAATCAAAAAAGAGCAGAAAAACATTTTTGTGTCCTTTGAGCTATCTTAAAAATTCATGAAAGTTTTTTTAAAACAAAATCTTTTTAACAAATATTGCTTTATTTTGTTAAAGCTCATTACTCATGAAAAGGTTTTTTTCCACTTCAGTCATAATCCTGATAAGGAGTTGGTTTTTTTACTATTTATCTAAACGTTGCACAGTTGCTCAAAACAACAAAAAAATGGTAATAAACCACTCACAACCTTTCTATAAATTTAAGTGCCCTTTTTTTTAAATAATATTAAATTGCAATAATTTTTTATTTCAAAAGTATAAATAACTGTTTTATAAAATTTTTATTTTGTATTTTGTAGTTAAAAGAAGTAAAAAAATTTGATATTATTTTCAAAGAAATTTGAAAAATGTGAGATTTTTATTTAACTAAAATAGAGTATTTTTATTTTAAATAAAAGTGTATATTTATTTTGAAGATAATGTTTTGGCTTTATATATTTCAAGTTTACTAAAAAGAAAAAAAAAAAGTCTGATTTTTCTGTTTAAATTTAAAGACTTTTCTAAAAAAAAAGGTAGCAAGTAATTGTATTTTTTTGGTTTATATATCAGCTAAAAAAATGTTCCACCGAGTTCCAAAAATATATACATTTTTAAAAGTTAATGAAGATTTCTACTTTTAAATTATAAAGGGATTACTGCGGTCTCCTACGGTATTGGAAGTTATTAAAGAAATACAAAAGTTGATAAACAGTTATAAACCTTGTTTTCCGCCATTTTTGAAAGTATTTACGATTTGATAAGTACAACTTGTTTGATAAAAGTTAACTGAACAACTTTAGTATTTTCTGTAATATAAAGTTAGCTTCTTACTATAGTTTCATTACAGGATGTAACAATGTGGCAATTGTTAAAGCCATTACAAAATAAAATTTAAACAGTCTAAAGTATAAAAAAATATATTATCCAATTTAAAATGTTTCTTATATATTTGTTTTATTGCATTGTTGGTTCTTAAAAACAATAACAATGAAAAGATTAGATCTTATCCCAAATATACGTGAACCTTCCATAATCTTAATTTATCCACTCCAGTAGGAGTGGATAAATTAAGATTATGGAAGGATTTACTTAATGAAATAAAAAATACTGAAGAAATTCGCAAAGAAAACTTATATAAAGTAAAGGTTGCTTTACTAATATTTATTTCAAAGGTGAAGAAAAAACTAAAAAACAATGTGGACTAGATTTTGATACATTTATACAAAAAGAAAATCGTTGGCTTCAAAGAAGTCTTATGAACAATAAAAAATAGTAATTTCGGTTATGGAAGGCCCTTTAAGCAATCGAGTGTTCTTGGAGAGCAAAGCAAAAGAAAAAAAATAAAAGAACTAGCCACTGAACATCATGAAGCTCTATTTTTAGCTTCTGCAAAAAGAGCAAATGCTGCTGGAGAAAAAAAAAGCTTCTATTTTAAAAAACAATGTCTAATGTTTTAGAGATAGAAAAAGTTGATAAAACTTTGGATAAAACCTTTCCCATTAATATAAGCGTAGAGGAAGCTCTTGCATTAAAAATGAACACTGATCTAAGCGATAAACAATATCAAATGATCAGAAACTCAGCTCTTGTTCACAATGTACATATTTATCATACCTTTCACGATATTTTTGTGAAAAAATTGAAATGCTATCCTGATAATATACATTTTTCTGAACTTTCTGCAAGTTGTACTCTTTAAAGCATGTTAGATTACACTGTGAGTAGAATAACTGAAATAATTGATTTGCCTAATTGTGGTCAAGGTAACAAAATATTTGGAGTTTTATATGGGAAGATTGGTTTTGATGGAGCATCCAGCAAAAGTATTTATAAAGAGAAATACGAGAAAAGCAATATAAGTATAGAACTTAAGAGTAAAGAAAATCTTTTCAGTACAGTTTTTGTGCCTTTATTGCTCAAAGTTGAATATGGCGATATTGGGAAAAATGGAAATCCTTCAAATTGTCACTTTTGTTGACCTCTTCATCTACAATATAAAAACAAGAGTCCAATTTTTATCCAGAGCAGAAGAATCAGATCTAAAATATCAAATAAAAAGCTTAAATACGTGTTGCAAAGTTTTTGATATTGCAGGAGGAAAGGTGACCTTTAATATCAGCTATAGAGTTGATCTTACAATTTTTGATAATAAAGTAGTTAATGCATTTACAGAGACAAGATCCACTCAAGCCCAACGAAGAGAACAATATTGATTTATTAAAAGCAAAAATTGAGAATGAGTTAGCCTTGGGACTTGGAATTTTTGCTTAGCATTGCTGGATAAAATGCTTGAAATTTATTCTTTATTTGAGTTATAAAATTGAAATTAAAAAGTATAAGCCAAGAACAATTGAGGAAAAATTATCTGTGGGTTAAAAAAAAAGAGAGATTCAGGTACTCTTCAGAGAACGGTTAAGCTTATATGTTGACATGCCTAAAACTGGGTCTGGAAACACCAATGACGGCAATACTGCCAGTAGAGCATTTAAAAGTAGTAAAGTTATTCTGAAACTACTAAAGTTGATTGTGATATAATTGAAAGGTTGCATAATATTTATTGCGGTAATCAATTCGTGATAAAACAATTAATGTGGAATATGTATAAGTGCCGCGGTAATCTAATCGTTATAAAAAATAGTGCCCCCCTGGTTAATATGTATAAATAGCGTGATCTTCGAAATCTCGCTCTCTTGAAGTAACAACAACGTACTCGGGCAACTTTTCTACCACTAGCTGTGATATACAAGCTCTTCTTTGTATTTATCGCCTATTTGTATAACAATGTTCTTATAATATAATAATAAATTGAACTCGTTTTACAATACGACTCTTCTGTAAAACAACAATATTCTCATAACCATATCTTGTGGATATCCTATTAAAATCAATGAATTAGATTTATACTGCACTGAGTTTGTACGACTGGTATGTTATGCCTCCTACTGCACATAAACTGCTGCATAGTTCTTCTATATCACACAAATTACCGTAGCCAATCTGGGTATATTCGGAAGATGCGCTGGAGAGTTTAAATAAACAGATAAGAAATTCTAAACTTAAGCACACGGCAAAAATATCAAGGTTAAACACAATGATGAATCGGATGAACTACCTTCTAGTAAGATCAGATCCAAAAGTATCAAGTATACCTTTTAGAAAACATAAGAGCTATCGAAGAAAACCGTTACTAGATGAAGTTATTAAATTAATTGTAATGTAAAAAGTAAATAAATGTAATAAAATACAGCTTTTTTTTCTCTATATATCAACATCCTTAAAAAACCATTTTTATAGAAATATCAAGTAGAGTTAAATATAAAGATAATGTGTTTGTCTTAAAGGTTCTAAAACGCGCGTATTCGCGCGTTTAAGGTACAGTCACCTTAAACGCGTGAATACGCGCGTAAGCGCGCATTAAACGCGTCGAAGCTGCGCATAAAAAAAAATAAAATTATTGACAAATTTGAAATCTTTGACCCAAAAATTATTATTTTGATATATAACATTATTTATTTACAATTTATGTCACGTTTTTTTTTAATTTTTATTGTTTTTTAATCGTCCTGAGTCACTGTGCGTCGCTACGTTCAGATAAGCATCTGATTACGACGCGTCGTAATCAGGTGCCTATGAATAAAGTTTCAAAATCGCGTTTAAAAATCGGCTTAAAGTTTAACAAATGCGTCAAATCTCGACGCCAGCAAGGTAATAAAAAACGTCCATGCCGTATATAACAAAGCAAGTACATTTGCGCAAACGTAAAAACGTAAAAACGCAGCGTTAGACCAACTCAGTAGTGTTGCAGGAAAGTGTATCCAACTGCAAATACCATCAACAAAAGTTTTTTTCTTTGAATGAATTTGTGATACAAAAAAGTTTGTGAGAAAGAAGTCGAGCATAATGTCTGCTCCAACAAAACATACCAAAAAATTATACCAAAAAATAGAACCTAGGCATTAAAAAGAATATCCGTTAAAACAAACTTAATATTTTATATAATAATCAACTTTTAGTAATATTTCATATTAATTTCTTGTTTTGACACTATTTGTGAGTTTTTTTTAGGTAGCCATAAAACAATAACTGCACTTCTAAAGTTTCTATATATTAAGTTCATCAAAAAATGTCTGCTTTTTTTATAAAAATGGTGTTTTTAGTTTAAAAATGTTTTTTTTAGTTTTGCGCGTTTTTTTGGTTGGCTGAGAGCGAAATAATATTAAAATAATTTTTATAAAGCAATTTTTATGAACAAACGAAACGCCAACAAACTGAGGAAATGCGTTCCAATTTCAATTCATCTTAATTATGGCGATTCTCCACTAGGCAAAAAATGTCGCGGCGGGCGATATTTAAAGCTGCTTCAGATGCGCAGCATAGGAGCCTGTGAATCTTTAAAATTCGAATCGGAGTGAGCATGTAAGCCGTGTATGTCTAGTTATAGTGCTATTAGTGCTGTAACCCCTTTGTGCGACTTGACACGGAGATTTCAAGAGATTTAATAAAATAATAGATTTCTATAAGCACTAAAGTGGATTAAAAAAAGACTTTCTAAGATAAAGAAAGCCTTTTTTAATAATAAGTTACCCAAGTATTAAAATGTTTACATTTATATTTTGAATTATTAAACTTTTTTAATAATTAACTAAAATATCTAAGCGAGAAAATATCACCGAAGAAAACTTAAATAGAAATAAAAAAAGCCTTTCTTAGAAGAAAGTCTTTTTTAATATTTAGTTATCAGTTTGTATTATTATTATTTTTTTAATTATATAATAAGATATTTTTGGAGGGAATTTTATTTTTTAATTCGTTTTTTTTAACTTTGTTGTATTGTAATACATTTGTTCTGTACAATAAGTTTCACAAACTGTCTTTAATTCCACACACTGTTTGAGTAAATAATTATGTTCTGGAATATAATACTAATTTTTTTAATGTAGTTTTTATTTATTTAGTTGTGTAAAACAATTAATTAAGTAAAAATATATAAAATAAGATTGTTGTAGGTAAAAGTTTGTTGCAAGTTTTGATCATTGTATTTTATTTTTATTAAAACCTTTATTTTTAAAATAGTTGTATACAAGCTTTGAGTGTTCAAAAATACAGCCAAATTTTATTTAATAAACCGGGGCTGATGTTGGTTGTTATTGTGATCTTACTTTGTTATTAGTTGCTATTATATAGAGATGTGCTCTGCTCATTTTTAAAGGTTTTAAGTTGACGTTATTTTTACTTGAACTTTTTTTAACCACTATTTCCAGCAGTTTGACATGAAATAGACACCGTTGAAAACAAGTTTTTGAACATTTTTCTGAATATTTAAAACCTTCAAAAAATGACGGGGGTCCTTATCTTTATATGGCCTTATCATGAGGAAAAACTCTTCCTGTTAAAGTATACAGAGACCGATCACCTACAAGGCGAACATAAGATGTGAGACAATCATGAACTTGAAGATAAACCATGATCTTCCAAATTGTGCAGTGTTAGGAATAGTGAAAGAGATAAGAAAAGATGTTTGACAATCTGGAATACAGGAGAACACCTATGCTGAAGTTACGAACAGGACACGCTACTTGAATAGGTTTTACGATGTGATAAAATGTCAGCTCAGAAGTACTTTTACTGATAGCAATTAGGGTGTTTCAAAAAAAAATCATGTCTGAAAAAAAAAAGAGATTTGCTTATCATCTACCCAGACTATGATTTAGTATTTCGGATTTTTTATTTTTTTATTTTTGAAATTCCTTAGGGTGCCTCCAAAGGGTAAAAGGGGCAATTTTTGTAACGTTTTGTACCATTTTTAAATCAGTTTGAAGGAAGTCTTAAAATTAAAATTTTTTTTATTTTTTTTTATATTTCTGTTTGTTAAGACCTATTTAATCGTAATAAAACGGGCTCTATTCTTAAAAAAAAAAACTTCTAAAAATTGTTTTAAAAATCCTAAATTTAGGGTTTTTTGGATTTTATAAAACCCAATAATTAAACAATATTTTTTTGAAATTCATATTAATAGGGTTATTTTCGATTAAGTTTTTAATGCAGCACTATATTAAATTCACTTTTATATCAAATCTTTTCATATGCCAGTAATAAATAGTATTAATAAACATTTTGAATCATTTTAATCAATAACAAGCTTTCTAATCTCTCAATAAAATACAAAAAGACCATATACCTGTGCTGGTGCTAAAGAACTTAACTCTGCTTTTAGACACCACTCTGTATAGAAAAGAGAAATGAATAAAACCATACCAGTTATTTCTTCTTTTTCTTTATAATCAGGTTTGGGATTTCATTCATTAAAAGATAGAACTTTAAATAGCATAAACCTTTTACCATGAATCTTGAATGGTGAACTGGTCCTGGTAAATGGAATTTAAACTTATTTGACGATAGAACCATTAGTAAGTTCAACAAGTAAGCTCAGCTAGCTCAGGATATTCTTTCATAACATTTTCATCCTAATAAATTTTTAACATATTTTTAATTTGTTACAATTCCTTCTTTTAAGTATTTAGAATAAATAGACATAAACAAAATCAAAATTATAACTTGCACCTTTTTAAAGATCATTAAATTGATCACATTAGTACAAAACTGAATAGCAGCTACTTTTTGATTATATATGTTCCAGGTGATGTTATTAGTCTTTTCAGCTCCTTAGTTTCAGTAGTTCCAAATTTTTTTAAGAAATTCAAAAAGTTTGTTTTCTGGACCAGAAGTTTTGCTGGTAGGGTAAATCTTCCAGAAATGAGTTATGTGTCACTCAATTGCATGATGTCTACATGCAATCAGCAACAATGGGCGTTGAATCTGTTGAACTAATCTCATGCAAGTACCTCGCCATCTTCCTATATTTGCAGAAGTTGTGTATTTGCTGAAGTTGTGTCGAAGCAGAGACATTTAACTTTATCTCATAATCCATTAATTCAAAAATAGCTTGCTTTTGTTAACCCCTGAACTAGACTCTATTGGAGGAATGCCAAGTAGTTCTGTTTTCCCATCAATCCTTGCCAAGACTACAATTCTATCTTTTTTTAATTGCTTTCCTTCCGTCAATTCATTTACTATTTTTCCATCAAAGTGTATGGTCATTAGTGAAACTGTTGATACTACACTGCTTTTTATATACAGTAGCGCCCAAAAGTAAATGGACAAACACCTTTTTGGTTATATTTTTTCATCGAGTTAACATTTTTAAATGAAATTTTGTATAAGCATGTCAAATTATACTTTAATTATGAAAAAGAAAACAAATTTCCTAAATTGGGAGTATTTACTCAAAATTTTAATGAAAGAATGGAAATGATTGGCTCAAAAGTAATTGGACAAACTAAATTCGTCCTTTAAAAAAAAAACTTTCTCTACAAAAGATAAATTTTTAGCATTTTTTATGAAGATTTCTGTTAAATAATATATATAATGTTACATAGTGTTATACTCTATAACATAATGTATATAATCTGTGCAAAATTCTTGTACTTCGTTTGAAAACCTTTTGCCGCAACGATAGCATTATATCTACGTGGCATTGAATCAACCAAATTAATTAAAACATCAATTGGTATTTCCTCCCAAGTGCGCTTAATCAAATCAAACAAATCATGCTGTTTAGATGGTTTCCGAACACTAATTTTTTCTCAATATGTTCCCAAAGATGTTCAACTGGGTTGAGGTCTGAAATTAAGACGGCCATTCCAAGATACGAACAATCTTTTGAGCTAAAAATTCTGTGACTAGCTAGGAGTTTTATTCTGGATCGTTTTCGTGTTGGAAAGTCAAATCACGCAACATTTTGTTTAATGCATTTGGCAGCATTATATCTTTGAATATTCCTTTATACATGTTCTGGTCCATAATGCCTTAAACTCGATAGATTGGACCTACTCAATCACGGCTGAAACATGACCAAACCATTACTAAACCAAAACCATGCTTTACTGTGGGAACTTGGAACTTAAAATCATTTCGAAGACCTATAAGACGTCGATCATATTTAATACCATCAGAACCAAACATTAAACTTTGACTCATCACTCCATTGTATTTTCGACCATTGGTTTGCTGTCCAATTTTGATGTTCTTTAGCGAATTTTTGCTCTATAATTTTTTACAAAAACAAAAGATTTTTTAACAGGACGACGACCATAAAGATTGTTTTGTCTTAAGCGAAGCTTTACTGTTGCATAAGAGCAAGAAATTTGATGTGACTGCATAAATTCTCAATGAATTTCTTTAGCACTCTAGCGCTGATCTGCCTTTGACGATCTTACTACAACACATTATCTTGGCAAAAAGTTGTTGATTTCGGGCGTCCTGACTTTGTTAAAACCTGGAAGTAACTCCGTTGTTGAAAAACTTTTAATGTATAACAATAGATATGTTCATATCCATTGAAATTTGTCGCACAGTCTTACCGTTATTAGATGCTTGTACAATCAACTTTTTCACTGCCTCGCTTAAATATTTATTATGTCCTATTGCAAATTATTGATCATTGAATGTTTTTATAAAAATCTGCTTTTAGAAAAAGAAGTTAAAATAGTCCAAGTTATATCAACATTGTTAGAGTTTAGTTTGTCCAATTACTTTTGAACCAATCATTTCCATTCTTGTAGCAAAATTTTGAGTAATTAATCCAAAAAGGAATTTTCGTTTTGTTTTTCATAATTGCAGTATAATTTGGCACACTTACGCGAAGTTTCATTTAAAAATGTTACCTTAATGAGAAAATATAACAAAAAAGGCGTTTGTCCAATTACTTTTGGACGCTACTGTATTCCCTTATTTCTGTTGCTCCGGCAGATATTATGTTCTCTGCAGCTCTATAAGATGTTGATTTAGAGCACTTAAAGTTTGCTACAGAACCACCAGCCATGACATTAACATTGCTAATCAAAGCTGTATGTTGGTGGGGTGTTATACCCTCTCCCACTGCTGTATGAGCGGTAGACTGAAGTATATTTTTAGAAAGAAGAATAAAATTTAAAATTATTTTTATCCAAAGATCTATTAGCTTAGATATTATGCAGCAGTCAGACTAATCAACTAGGCAGTAAGGTATGAAAGAGGAACTATTGTTAGTACAACTTACTAAGCACTTCAACTTTGCTTCACATTTTTAATTTTCTTAGAGAGAGATAATATTAATTTACCTCTTTAGCAGTTGCAAATTTCTTTGCTGGAAGTTTTATGAAAAATTTTTTAACTAAAAATATTTCATCTAATTTAGTACTTCTAACTTTTTTATCGGTGGGATTTAATAATTTTTTAAATTTTTAATCTGAAAAACAAATTTTTATATAGTGCTTATTCCTAGAAACAAATTTCAGTCCCCTCCAACTACTACTTGCCCCCGGTGGGGATGGGTCAAATGTGGTGATATTTTGCACCTATGGGTATATTCACTTCCTAAAATAATTGGTGACATCCCTTCACTAACTCTAGGCTTTCCTAAGTCAGTGGACCAGTCCTGTAAGACAAAAGTACTTTGAACAGAAAGGAAACATTTAAACAAAAAAGATATATTTCATTAAATAAACCCCCATAAAAAATCCCATTTTTTATACATAAAATTACATTTTCATAGATTTAGCAACTTTTTTAAAAACTTAAAAAGTTTTTTTATTTACCCGCCAATACCATTAAATTTCCCTCCAAAACCGTTGAATTTACAGTCAAAACACTCAATTCTATCATAAATTGCCCGACGCAAATATCAACTTTGACTCAATCAGCTAAGGAAAAAGATCTCAGAGGCAAAGGAAAAAAACAAAGTTTAAGAAACCACTTTAGATCCCATCAGAAATGACACTATTTTGGGGTCTCCAGTGATCTTACTCACAATATCGAAAACCGGAGTTTGGTTTAACTAACCTGTGCTTTTATACCTGCATAACTATCACTTGACAGTCGTTGAACATTCTTGAAAGTTAAAACAATGTCGTGCAAGTTTTAGGTAATTCTGGAAAACATTTGAAATTTCTAACCAACTCTACGCATCAAGAATATTTCAGAAGACTACTCAATATTATTGTGAATCGAAAATCTTCTTCAAAACAAACGAATTTCAAAATATCTCTATCCTGATCACAGAGCAATCTTTTTGTATAAAAATTGCTATGTTCTGTTGTTTTAGGTATAACCTAGATAACACATGGACGTGGGGAATCTGGGAACTTGTTAAAAAAATACACTTTGTATTTGGGAACAAAAAACAAGTTTGAGTTTGTTGCGTGATACACTAATTTAGGCTTAAAAAGTTAAATTAACTGTTTTGTAGCAACGTTTTCAGTTTTTTCTAAATATTTCCGATTTCATTTAACAAAGTCAAGTTTTATTACTGTAAAAGTAGAAGTCTCTAAGGATAATTCAAACTTTTGAGTTAAAGTTTCAGTTTCAAAAATCAAACAAAAATTTTTATGGAATACAACCTAAATTTCCAATGAAAATTGGGCCTTAGACATTGTCGCGCTTGGCGAAGTCAAACTATGTTTGAATTGTTGAGACGCAAAAGTAAAAAAAAGGAGAATTGAAAAAAAAAGGCGGTTGCAAACACGCAACTTTTAAAATCCGTTTTTAAAACGGCATTCACATTTTTAAAAAGAGATATTTTATAAATAGTGCTGCAGATTAGCATAAAAAATGACTGAAATTGTGTACAAGTGAATATAAGCATGAAATATTTACCAAAAACTCATAAAATTATGTTTATCATTTTAAGATATGGTGGCAAAGCATAGCATGACCAGAACTGTCTTGAATCCATAATGACAGTTAACGTCATCTTGGATTTTTAAAAACCTTAATAAATTTTAATCCATTTAACTAGTCTTGGCCAAAATTTAAGGGATGGCAGATCATTTGAAGTATACATTGATCGCATATGCGCCAATGAGGGGGAAAGGGGCTTGGGAACGGCCCTCTTGCCCAAGAAAAACCCCCTTCCCCCGTCCTCCCCCTGCTTTTTTTTTAAAAAAAAATTTTTAATTTTTTTTATTAAATACACGTGTACTTCTAAAAAACTTGTTACTCAATAAAAAGTTTAAAGCAGCTTAGAAGCCAAAACAACTTTTAATAAGCATATTAGTTAATATTAATCCATATATTGTTACATTTCAATTTCTGGTACACTCTCCTTGACAACTGAAAAGTGGGGTACATTTTAAGATGTTACGAACACATTTTTAGCAGCGTGTGTTGTACAACTTGTCTTACATCCGCACTGAATTAACTCAGGAAAGCATTTATCAGCTTCCGGAAGCGTCATCCATATTGGATGCCAATCACTTCCTTCTAACTTCCAACCACATTCACTTGGACTTTATAAAGTTGGCGATTCTATCACTGCTTGACTCCAAATATACCTCTGATACGCTGCACGTTCTTTTGAGTAAAGATAATAACAGGGATCTGTTCAGAATGAGGATAGAATTTTTTATTACATCCATTGAGTTTCGGATCATGGCAACACTATTGGAAGAGTCTTGAAATAGTGGCAACAATGAAACTATTGATAAATTTATATCTGGATTGATAATGTTATTGGCATGGTATGCCAACCATGAAAGCCATTCCACTGGTTGCAAAATGTTATTTGATCCATCGGCATCATGAACCTGTCTAACAGTTTCAAGCTACAAATGTTCTTTATTGAGTTCATTTTCCCACACAGCACCACTACCTGTAAATGGACTACTGCAGATAAGTATAGCTGGTTGATCATTTTTAAGCCTAACTGGGGTAACATCTTAGTATGATTCCATTAGAGCTTTCATTTTCTTACTACCACGTGAGTTAAGAAGCAACATAACATTACGTGGAACTCCAGTACTGTAATTATCAGGTTGCTGAGCTAATGAAATAGCTGTGCGATGGAATGCTCTACGAGCTGTTGTTGCTGTGGGTTGTGGTCAATATAATCAACAGCTGCATTAGTAAAGAGTTGTTTTCTCAGTTTTAGAGGACACTCAACTTGATCACTGTTAAACTGATCACACAATTTATTTTCTATTTCAATTGTCAGTGCAAGTTCTCGATCATATAATACACTTAAACCAAGATGAAATAACTCATCAGTAAGTGATCGTTTTCTTGTAGTTCCATGCACAAGCAAACTAACATACAGAGGTAATGGAGTTTCTTGAGATTGAAATCGTCTACTTATAATGACAGAAGAGTTAGATTTCTCTGATCGCTCATACTTTACACAATTAAAAGTAAGTAGCTGGCTTATAGTAAGTGCAGCAGGATTAATAATGGGCTTGGTTTGTATGTCAATGCTTGGACCTTCTAGTATCATATTAAGGAGTGCAAGGAGGCTTTTTGATACAGAACTTTCCTGGCTGAAATGTACCTATAAAAGGGCCAGCGGTGTCAAATATAGTTTGGCGTATAATCTGCGCAGCTCTTGACAAACACACTGCATCACGACCAATATCACAATTAAAAACAAGTAAAACATCTCGACCTTCCTGTTGTGCATGCATGTTAGGAAAATGGGCTTGTAGTTTTTCTTTCAAACGTGTGCTATGCATACGCTGAGTTGGTGTATGTAATCTATTTTCAGTTAGTTGGGACAAGCGATCAGCATACAATCTAGTTAGATCAACTAGTTTGAAGATGGGTGTGATACCATTCTCTGACCTTGTTTCTTCAATGTAAGCTATCAACTAAGCAAAAAAAATACCATGTACACGTTTCAGCACGCATACGTCTATCAAAAGCACGTTTTTTGTTGTACAGGTCATTGAGACACTTAGTGTGATACTTAGCCTCTTGAGCAAATAAATCTGTCGCTCAACTTGGTCAATAATGTAGAATCACCCAAGGTAATAGCACACTCGCGGACTTTAATATCCAGATCCGGGGTACAGACGCTGTGCATTGAGTCTTTTGACTCACTGGTACCACAAATAAACAAACCGGTTGCGTGTAAACCATGTTTCATTTTCTCATATCACTTGACATTGATCGCCTGAATGAATTGTGCTCAACATTAAGTGCCTGGGCTTCGTTTAATAAAGATTCACCCTCTAAAGCTAGGGATTCGCAACGAAGACGTTTAGCTGCTCGATAGAGTTAAGTGAAATTGTAAAACATTCTGCAGGGTTTATGCCTTTTAGCTTTATTCGCAATCAAAGTACTTTCAAAACCACTGCCATCATCTATAATCGCTGAATATAAAATCCAGGCGGTAGCAAATATGCCTGCACAACTTGTAGTAAGAATTTGGCAAGTGATTTGTAACTTGTCAAACAATCCGAACGCTTAGAATTAGCGGGGCATATCAACTTGTTTTCAGAGGTACTTTGGCAGAAAATACACTTTGCCCAGTCAATCGGATTAGGGCTGTTCGAAAACCTCATTCTCCGTAGAAATAGGATGTTCAACAATATATCGCTTGGCCATAATTTATATGTATAGAATAATATGTATGTATAGAACATACATATATATATATATATATATATATATATATATATATATATATATATATATATATATATATATATATATATATATATATATACATATATATATATATATATATATATATATATATATATATATATATATATATATATATATATATATATATATATATATATAATATACAGTGGCGGCGTTAGGGTAGGGCCTGGTCGGGAGATGGCCCAGGGCGCCGAATATAAAGGGGCGAAATTTAGCCTTTTTTTGTATGGGGTTCAATTGAGCTAGGGGCGCCGTAGAAATCTCGCCCAGGGCGCTAGTAGTGCTAAAACTGGCACTGTATATATATATATATATATATATTTAAATTTCAACTCATTATAAAAAATAACTATAAACTTACATTTATTCGATAAATATTGGTTATCTATTATTCAGAGCTTTTATATTTTATTTGTTATTATGCAGTTTTTAAACACAACTTTTACAAAAGAAGCCACTTTTATTAATTAAAACGTTTTTATAATTTTGTAATTGCTAATTTCTCATTTTTATAAATCGATTTAAAATAGTTTTCTAGTATGTTAAAATAAGGTTGACAAGACAACGCTTTTTAGCGGAGGTTAGACGGGATAGCTTGAAACAACTTCGCTCCAAAAATGAAAGAAACAGTGTTCACTAAAACGCTGCGCCCACATAAATTATGACAAGTAGTCTCGAATCATCTCACGGTTGGTAGGTCCCATTATTGCTTTAATTTTCGCTTTTGCTCGACGCCACATCGCTTCAATATGATTTGTTAATACACCTGTTTGAGGGTCAACAAAATTTACACTGTGGTTAACTGTGCCATGTAGGTATGCGGGCGCTGGTAAGTTTTTATATGCAGTCCACATGCCACTCCGTACTATTGAACCTGGAGGGATCCATTGGTGTGTAATTGGCATTAAAGTTGCTGCGTCACAACTTGCTACGGGAATTAAAAAACCTTCCTTTGTTCCCGGCTCATAACCACCGAATATCGATTGCTGTGGTACTAAGCGCCCGACTTCATATTTTCTTTTTAAGAACAGAGATTCATCAATCTCAACAACACGTCCTGGTCCTCCTATTGGCTCTGAATGGTTAATAAAATAGGAAACACAGACGTCTCGGCAAAATTGGTTCCAATCAACAGCCGAATGTTGACTGCCAATGTTCAATTCATTTTTAATATCCTCATATGATAATCCGCGGCTCGACCTGGCGCTTCTACACCATATGTACGTTATGCCAATAATTTGCCATAATTCCTAATGAGATTTTTCCAAAAAACTGCCTTTTCTAAAACTGAAACTCCTTTTGCAGCGTTTAACCGTACATATCAAAATAACAAGGTGCACAACCCGTGAGTAATTTTGCTGTATGCAAGGTTTGGCACATAAAGGACAACGCATTGGTTCTGCAATCAAACCAAACTCTCCACACCAACGAATGGTAGCGTCCAAATTGTTTGCAAATCTTAATCCAATTTGGACCAAAGAAATAAAACTCAATCTTTGAGGGGAATCGAAGAGCCATGAAGTTAGAAAAGCTAATGTTAATTAAAGTACTTTATAGCGATTTTTTACGGATTTTATTTTGGTTATATTTTGAAAGATCTTATATGCAAGATTTTAGGAAGAAATTAATCTTAAGCTATCAATGCTGTTTGGAATTTTATATTAAAGGATTTCCAATATTCGCAACTATATTGCTAAGAGTTCGTTATCGTCACTTTCAAAATCCTATTTTAAAATTAAGCGCTGCAACCGTGAAAACCATGTCGTTTTCAATATTAACATTGGTTGAAGTAACAAAAGATAATGGGGTTAAAAAAATGGCAAATATTAGCGTTTTGGTAGGGATTTTTTTTTTCTTCAAGTCAAAGTTAGAGTACTTTGGGTTGGTGAAAAAACAAAATGAATACCAATTTTCTTCATTTTAAACAACGATCTTTCATAACCAGCAATAAAAAAAAAGGGTGGGGGGAGGCGAAAGTGCACTAGCGCCCTCAACGTCTTTCTCACAAGGAAAAAACTTTTGGAATTGGTATTTCCAGTTGGATGTACTCTGCCGTAGTAATACTGAGTTAGTCAAGCATTGCGTTTTTGTTAAATTAAGTAGATGTATTTGCTTCGTTATATATAGCATTGACAATTTTTCTTTCTTACCTTGTTGATGGCGAGAATAAAGTATTTATTAAACTATAAGCTGATTTTTAAATGCAATTTTGTATTTTAATTCCCGGGCAATTATTCTGATTACGACGTTTAGATAAGTAATAAAAACGATTAAAATCTACTTGTTGATCAGGATTATGACTGAAGTAGAAAACAAACGTGTCGTCAGTTATGAGCTTTTAAAAAAATAATGAAATATTTATTAAAAAGATTTTGTTCAAAGAAATCTGCATCACTTTTAAAGGTTAAAGGACTCAAAAATGTTCGCTTTGCTCTTTTTTGATTAATTTGTAACAGAATAGAGTAAGAGGTGAAAAGACCCTTGCTTCTGTATGTATGCAAAATCATATTTAAGGGAGATATAACTTGCATTTGTGGAGGAACTATTTCTCTAGTGAATTATATAAGTTTTATCCACTACTTTGAAAAAATTTCCTTAAAAGGTTAAAACTAAATGAATAGCTTTTCTCTCCATTCGACTTCCAATTTAAAATATGAAAAAAACAAACAAACAAACAAAAAAACAATTAAACAAACAGAATTGCAAAAATATGTCGTGAAGTTAAAATTCATATTGGATTTTCATAAATATATTCAAAATGCTTATACTTATGGACTAAAATACATGCTCTACCTCCAGCTAGATACTTTCCTTCAATCAAAATTATACGTGTATTGAGAACAAATGTGTAGCTTTCTATTTTACTCCTAATTTGAACATAATTAAGTTCATGGGACATCAAGTTTCAAGTTTTTTTACTGCAAATTTCTCTAAATATTTGTTCTGATTTTAACAAAGAATTGAACGTTCACTAAGATAAAAAGTTTCTAAGACTTTCAACCAAAATTCCATATCTGGTTTCAATAATAAAACAGACTATGGATTATTTTCCATAAACATATTTAAACCAGATTATGGATTATTTTCCATAAACATATTGTTTAAAGCTAAACATACATCGATATTATTATTATTATTATTATGATGATGATGATGATGATGATTATGATGATTATGATGATGATGATGATGATGATGATGATGATGATGATGATGATGATGATGATGATGATGATGATGATGATTATAAATTTTTCAAAAATTTATTCTTTTTAGATTTATAAAAAGTGATGGTAAAAAAGTATTTAAACTGTAATATTGAAACAGTCCGGATTAGAAAGCGGAACATCATAATCTGCGCATTGAGAAAAAACTTTACATTCTCTTGCATCATATCATGTTAAATTTCAACGGCGCTTTAAATTGTCACCGGTCCTGAAGGGCTTAACTGAGCTCATTTCTGTAAGAAATAATAAATGTTTACAGTCACAAGCGCGGTGATCTATTTTGTAACCAACGATAAGGCTTATAAAATTACCACACTCCTCCGCATATGTTCGTTATGCAGCATCAGCTTTTTTTTTGAAGCATTAACAATTAATTGATGCTTGATCCATTCACGTAACATTCGATAAAATAGCGCTCGCAACTGGTAAGAATAATTTAAAACTTTCCTTTTTGATATTCTGAGAACAATTTTTACTAAATTTTAACCAAATCCACTAACGCTCGTAATGAAAAGTCCTGAACGAAACTTTTATATTCTTTGCAAAAAATGGCCTAATGCGATAAAATTCATGAACATTTTTTTTCGAGAATTAATATAGGCAAACGAAAAAGTATACGAAAATTTTTTAAACAAATGCAGCTAAATTATAAATGAAGGGTGCAAGGGAAAAACAGGGAATGTCAATTTTTCGAAAATTTGAGATAGCCCTGCCACCCCATTGTGCTTTTCGATAGCTAGCTCCTGTCAAAGTACTGAAGTGAAAAAACAAGTATAGTCAGGTAAAAATAGCCCATTAAAAATACCCCTGCTACAGAAAAACAGGGAATGTCAGTCCTCTGCAACATAAAAACAAGGATAGTCAAATTGCCGCTTCACTAGAAACCTATGTGTTTGCCGTATTTTTGTCACGTGACGGCAATTCAAGATGGCGGATGTAAACACACATCCTGAGGTCACTAAAAAACCAAAAAAACGGCCAATAAATGGAAGAAAAAAAGAAAATGCAAAAAAAAATGAAGTTGTCAAGCCACTTAATGGGAGGAGCTTGCAACTGTGCAAGGTTACAATGCTTTGAAAACATCAGTCTACAAGCAAGGCAGACAATTTTGTACAGGTTTAATGGGCTGGGTGCAAAAGACGAACAGGACGCCATGATAGCTGCAGCTCATCCAGGGGAAGCATGTTCAAGAGAAAGTTACAGGTATCTGATTTCTATGTAGTACTGCTAGTTAAAAAAAAAACTTTCCTCTTCTGGCTTTTTATATAATTTAACTTAAGATTATTATTTTTCAAAAATTTGTTAGAATTTTTTTTTAAAAAAAAATTCTAACAAATTTTGGAAAAATAATAATCTTAAGTTAAATGCCTCAGTTATGACCTTGCCTCAGTTATGACCTTTTTGTGTTTAGTGGGTGTAAAACTCTTAACTTAACAAATAAAATAAACAACAAAGTTAATAATGTATTTTTTCTGTTACAAACAGGCGCATCTTTGTTGATAAATTCAACATTGGATTTGGGTATCCACGCAAGGATACTTGCTCGACTTGCGACCATTTTAAAATAGAAGTTGCCAAAGATCACTCGGAAGAGGAGTTGAGGCGACTGACAACAGAAAATGAGCTACATTTGAGGAAGGGTGAAGTTTTTTATGATCGAAAAACTACTGCATTGCGGAAAGCCCAGATACTTCCAGATTTTGCTGCAGTTGCGTTTGATTTCTGGAAATATCTACCAACGCCTAATATAACAATGAACGATGTTTACTACATGCGACAATTATCAACGTATACTTTTAATGTACACAATTTAGGGAGTGGTGATGTCAACCTTTTCTCCTATGATGAAACTGTGGGGAGAAAAGGCTCTAATGATGTGGCTTCTATGCTACCTGCTAAAGTTACAAAGCTGGAACTGTTCTGTGATTCGTGCCCTGGTCAAAACAAAAACTGGACCATCATACGATTCCTGCATTTCATGGTTCACCATAAAAGACGTTTCACCAATGTGAAACTAACCTTTCCTATTCGTGGATATTCCTTCATGGAGTGCGACAGGGACATGGCTGTCATCAATCAAAAACTACCAGTGAACACACCAGAGGAATGGTACCAGCATTTCAGGGAAACAAGAAAAAACCCATCCCCTTTCAAGGTTGTCACAGTAACCAACACTATGCTACTGAATGTGGAAAATCACATTTCCAACTTTTATTTAGCATCTTGTCCAGTCAAGGCACAACCTCTGCGTGAATTGATCTTCTCACAAGACCACCCTCGTCTGATGCAGTTTCGTGAAAGCTGGAATGGATTATTTACCACAGCTGTCATGTCAAAGCCTTTGGTAAAAGAAGAACTTTACAGGCAGCCCTTCAACCATCCAACAGGTTACCTCTGCTTATTTCAGCCGCTAAGTTCAAAGACCTGCAAAAATTAAAGCATTTTTGCCCACAGAAAGCACAAGATTTCTATAGCAGTCTTCCACATCATGGACAATCAACTGCCAACAATGATAAGATTGATGCCTCTGACATTGACGATGAAGAGGAAGATTAATTATTAATAGCTGCTGCCCTCTTTCCTTATCCTTGCTGCCCTTTTTCCTTGTATTTTTTCTTTTATAATTGTAGCTTTTAAATGTAGCATACTTGTTATTTCTGACAATGTTGCATGTTTGGTTAAGTCTCTTTGTCATTTATGAGTGTCCATACTAGATGCTTTAGTCTTATTAGAGAAGAAAATTTTGTGCAACGCAAAAACAGGGAATGTCATTTTTGGACATGGGTGAGATAACGCTCTCTAAAATCCAAACAATACATTAAAAACTTTTCATATAAACTTATTTCAAACCTTGTCTGGATACTGATTACGGACAAACAAAAAAAAACTACTGTACGCTTCACTGACAGGTAGCAGAAGTCTTAAAAACTGATTTTTAGTTTTCTCAGTTTGCGAAAAATTGACATTCCCTGTTTTTCCCTTGCACCCTTCAAATATTTTCGGGTGCTGAGACCGTTTCTGACGTCAGCTCTCTCACTATATGGCCTCGGTTGCATTTAAAAATGGTAAAAGCAGGCTTCATGGAAAAATTTAAAACGTTCAGTATTTGTTCCTTTATTTAATTACAAACTTTATTTTTCTTTTAATATGTATTTTTAATAAAAGACTCACTCTAATTACTAGTGATTATACTGATTAGAATTATTTTTATTAATAATTAATCATAACTAGAAGTTATTATAGATATGATAACTAGTTACTATTATAACTATTATTACAACTGGTAATTATGTAACTGCTTTATATTACAGCTGATGCCATTTTAAACTGGTCATTATTTTAAATTGTAGCCATTAAAAGTATATATTTTTTGTTATATTAATTGTCTATATATTTTGTTTATTATTATTTATTATTGAATCAGACTCAAGTCTCAACTTTAGACTCCACTTGACAGAATAAAATAAGCTTGAAACTCGACTTTGACTTTGATGCCAATAACTTTTGATTCGACTTAATCTTAAAGCCAAATTTTTAAGTCAATTATTCAAGCTCAAAAGTTATTTTTAGAAGAAATGCAGTAAGCATCTCACGGAATATGAACCTTTGTTTGTTTACGTCCTATTTTCCTTTCCGGTACACAGTGAGTCAAAATCCATAAAAAATAGCAAAATCCCCCTCCCCCTCCCTAAAAAAATGATTGCTAGGATTTTATAGATTGATTTATAATAAAAATAATGCCACCAGAAGACAAGAGTTAATTACTTTTTTGTTAATTTTTAAGGATTCATAAATTTTTACACCTTTTCCTGAAACATTATTACATTATTTATTTTTATAATCTATTTACATAATATTTTTATAATCTATTTGTTAAATACAAACAATATTTTTGCTGCTGCATTGTCATTCCTAAGAGCTTGAAAAAAGTGCCTAAAACTAGTTTTTCTTTAAATTTTTTTAATCATGAGCTCGATTAAAAAACTAAGAGATTCCACTAGATTCCATGGTAAACTTACCATTTTTACATTGACAGGTATATTTAAAAGCAGAAAAAAATTAGTACCCAGAACTTCCCCCAATTAAATATACAGTCTTTAAAAAAGTAAAATGTAAAATTTCAAATTAATTAATTCCTTTTCAGATTATGTTTAACCATACTCTGACAAACAATACTAACTTACTGAATGCCAAGGCTCTATGAGAATATGTTGATAAAAATATTAGCCTGGTCCATGTTAACGAGAAAAGTCTTTTTCAAACAGCTTTTATTCCACTTAAGTTAAAGATCATGAAGAAAAACAATATGGTTGAATAAGAACCCCTCTAGAACTCCTTATTACAGAGCCCTCATTTCCAATATCAAAAGGAAACGAAAGAGTTGATCAGAATTGAAAATGAACATCTTAAAGCTGAAATGAATGGACTGGTTAAGTTTGAGGAAAAGTTAAAAGTAGCAGAAGGCAAACCTGATGCAACCATCACTTTTAAGTTTAAAATAGATTAAACAGTCTTTGATGGTTAAGTGGTAAATTAAACAGTCTTTGATGGAGTATAATCTTATTAATACTCTGTTCTCCTAATCATGATAAAAAAAATAGAAAGAAGTTTTTGCTAATAAAGGTTTTTTCTATTTTTGTTTTGCTCATAAAAAACTAAGATAAGATAATTTTGTATTTTGTTTTTTTTAAATTTAATTTCTTAATTTTAACTTGTATATGTGCGCATTTGTGTTTAAGAAACACAAATTTTTTTATTTAAGTTAATCTTTGTCCGTGTAAAAGACTCTTACATACTTATGCTTGCGTTGTACGCGCCTTTGGTACACGTATAGTTTATTTAAAAAATACGCGTTGTATTCTATTACAGAGGATTAAAAATTGAGGAATTTAAACTTTTTATTTAAACATTATTTACGCGCGTAAAGAACACCGACAAGCGTACGCGCGCATAACGTGTCTTAGGTACTGCTTATTTCTGCGTAATGCTTATTTCTGATAACAAATTTCAATTTTCTTACCTAAAAGCGCTATTATAGTAGCATATGCTTATATTGGAATGTCATACTATTTTTACCGTTTTTCACCTTTTTGACTCGCCCTTTTTTTGATTACACGGCATATGTGCTATGCAAGGCTAAAAAAATGCTCTCCAATGTTTGTCGAGATCTTCGATTATTTTCAACAAATAAAGTTTAGTGTAAACATCGTACTTGCTTGTGTCAAGTTATTTGATTGAGATAATGATCATACTTAAAATTAAATCGATTTATCTGTTAAGACTTCAATGAGATTAAGATGATACCAAAAATTCTTTTTTAAAGGTGGAAAGATTAGAGTGTAAGCAAAAAAGGATTGCATCACACAAAATATGAGTAAATAACAATATAGAAGGAGACTCAACAACCTCCTACTTTATATAACCCTTGAAGCTTTGCAAAAAGCGTTAAGTTAGCTAGCTATTAAATTTAGGTAGATGTAATGCCACGGTAAAATGTCAGGGAGCTCTTTATAATTTTTGACAGTAGTTTAATAAACATACATTTTACAGATATAAATAATACCATGAAAACATTTTCATCTAAAATGAACCGCAACTTGCCTCTTTTATTGTAAAAAACAAGTGTTTCTGTTTTCTGTAATAGAAACTTAATGTTTATGGCAGTTGACAGCAAGTACAGCCCCATGTGTCGCAAAACATTGTCATCAAAATTAAATGTTCCTGCTATGGAAAGACATTTACAACTAAAAACTCGATTAATCAATATAGATCACGTTTTAGTTACAAAAGACATTTAGATCAATCAAAAAATGTCTAGTAATTTATAGTAATACTTTACAAGTAGTTATTTTAACAAGCATTTACTAAAAGTGTTGTAACTATAAAGTTGGTAATTATTAAAAGTACTAGAAATTATAACCATCAATATTTAAAACAAGTAAGTATTAAAATTAGTAATGCTGAAATTTGAAATTACAACTTGTTTTTTTTGTAACTTATTGTTTTGAAACTGGTATTTATCATAACTCATGGCAACTATATATTGCAACTATTTATTGCAACTATTTATTACAACTATTTATTGCAACTATTTATTGTAACTATTTATTGTAACTATTTATGTAACAATTTTAAATTGTAGAATTTGTAATTACTTTAATCGATGCTAGAATAACTGGCAATTATAATAATTATAATAATTGATCAGTTAAATGAATTTTAATAGAAATGGTTTTAATTAGAAGCACAGTTTGTAGATTTAACTAATGATAATTAATTTTAAAAACTAACTGTACTTAAAACAATTTTTTCAAGTCATGTTAATATAGCAGCAAAAAAAGTAAAAAACCAACATTGTTTTGCAGAAACTAATGTTAAGCATCCTAAAATTCCTTAAACTTTTCTGGAATGACGTAACGTAAACGATAATTTTTTTAAACTTAACTTTATGTCTTTCAAAAGTATGGGAAAAAATTTTAAAAAATGTAATCAGGTTATCAACTCTGCATCAAGTGACAGAAGCTGTTATAACACCAACAGAACACCTAGTATTAGAAACTTATCATCATCCAGTAGTTTTCAAACTGTACGTATCTTACTTGAGTAACTTATTTGCTAAAATACCCTAATTGATAGGAAAAGCTGCAGTTATTGCAAGGTAGGTGTAGTCCAGATGTGGCTACTTATTAAATTCAACACATTTCAGAGAAATAATTTCAACAAGAAATGGTGCCATCATATAGTTTTAAAGTTTAACTAATTAACGGAGAAAAAAATACCAAAAAAACCTACAAATAATTGCACATAGGTCTTGTTCAAAATCGTATTGCAACTTAATCTTTAGTGTTTCAAATTTATCTTTTAAATTTGCTAAAGGCAACAGCTTCAATTTAATTGGGCATGCAAATAATTGCGACCATTGAAACTACGCAAACTTGTCCTACAAAAAGACTTTTGTGACTTGGGAAACCAGCATCAATAGGATACTTTTGTCATTTTATAAGTAAAATATTTTCATTAACAGAGCTAAAGCTAACAATGACGTATATTTGCTGCTAATGCTTTGACTGTTCCATGATAATCATAATTTTGTTGGTCCATTTTCAGACCTTTTTTTATAGCGGTTATCTTTGTTCGTGCATAGGGCCAGTGGAGGTTTTACTTTCCATATAACTTGATTTTCTATGCTGCGAAAAACTAGTTTCTTGGAAGTCAAACGCTCCGATGCCTTAACACGTCTTAACTGAAATATTTCTTACAAGTGATTTTATCACGCAAAACGAGATCACTTTCAATTGATTTTTATGTCAATCAAAATAATCTTATAGTTTCCGTTTAGGATCCCAAAAACACAACTAGATTGATTGTGCTGCAAACAAGATGATATTTAAGTCTCTGTTGCATCTATATCATTTGGAATTTTAAATGGTTGAGGTATGGCAAGTAGCTTAATCATAAATTTAGTTATTTTATAAAATTTCGTCACACCTGCAATTTAATCATAACATAAATGTTATATTCATTTTTAACTTTAATAAGAAGTGAAAAATAATATAACAGCAAAGAAAATATTTATATACTATTCCTTCCATAGCTCAGGGGCCCAATTTTAGCCGAATGAAAGCGCGAGAGGCAGACTAGGTTTTAGTTTGATCTACTTCTGAAAAGACCTGCATTTTTTACGGCTAAGTTAACTTATTCAGTCACAGTTAACTTGTTGTCACTTGGTAATTGCCAATCCTTTTAAGTTTCTATATTTTGTTTTACATTCGGTGAAGTTTTATTTCTTAGGATTTCTCACAAGGCTCTCCTCAGCATCAAAAATGGCTGCTAAAAAGAAAACACACCATAATTGCCTTTGCTATTCAAAGCCTAATTCTAGGAATAGAATACAGTCTTACTCTTTTGACTCTCTGGTTGTACATTAAAGAAATGGTAAACACAAGCTCACCGAAATTTTTTTACGCTGCTGTATCGATTGCGTATTTGTTTTTTTCGGCGTTTGCAACTCCGATTATCGGAAGAGTGGTTGATGAAACCCGTATGGTTAGAGCCACTTTTCTAATTTGTAATTGCTTCTTAATTGTTGGAAATATATTATACAGTCTACATTTTTCACCTTGGTTGTTGGTGGCAGGAAGGTTCTTGTCTGGTTGTGCTGGTTTAGATTCAGTCATGTGCAGTGAATTAATTCGAAGTTTCCCGTCCAGTGAAACAACTTATCAATTGTCGATCTTGTCCTTAACATTTAACTCTGGATTTATCTTAGGACCAGGAATTAACTTTATGTTTTACAAGATTGATTTTTATCTCCGACAAGCGTACGCGCGCATAACGTGTCTTAGGTACTGCTTATTTCTGCGTAATGCTTATTTCTGATAACAAATTTCAATTTTCTTACCTAAAAGCGCTATTATAGTAGCATATGCTTATATTGGAATGTCATACTATTTTTACCGTTTTTCACCTTTTTGACTCGCCCTTTTTTTGATTACACGGCATATGTGCTATGCAAGGCTAAAAAAATGCTCTCCAATGTTTGTCGAGATCTTCGATTATTTTCAACAAATAAAGTTTAGTGTAAACATCGTACTTGCTTGTGTCAAGTTATTTGATTGAGATAATGATCATACTTAAAATTAAATCGATTTATCTGTTAAGACTTCAATGAGATTAAGATGATACCAAAAATTCTTTTTTAAAGGTGGAAAGATTAGAGTGTAAGCAAAAAAGGATTGCATCACACAAAATATGAGTAAATAACAATATAGAAGGAGACTCAACAACCTCCTACTTTATATAACCCTTGAAGCTTTGCAAAAAGCGTTAAGTTAGCTAGCTATTAAATTTAGGTAGATGTAATGCCACGGTAAAATGTCAGGGAGCTCTTTATAATTTTTGACAGTAGTTTAATAAACATACATTTTACAGATATAAATAATACCATGAAAACATTTTCATCTAAAATGAACCGCAACTTGCCTCTTTTATTGTAAAAAACAAGTGTTTCTGTTTTCTGTAATAGAAACTTAATGTTTATGGCAGTTGACAGCAAGTACAGCCCCATGTGTCGCAAAACATTGTCATCAAAATTAAATGTTCCTGCTATGGAAAGACATTTACAACTAAAAACTCGATTAATCAATATAGATCACGTTTTAGTTACAAAAGACATTTAGATCAATCAAAAAATGTCTAGTAATTTATAGTAATACTTTACAAGTAGTTATTTTAACAAGCATTTACTAAAAGTGTTGTAACTATAAAGTTGGTAATTATTAAAAGTACTAGAAATTATAACCATCAATATTTAAAACAAGTAAGTATTAAAATTAGTAATGCTGAAATTTGAAATTACAACTTGTTTTTTTTGTAACTTATTGTTTTGAAACTGGTATTTATCATAACTCATGGCAACTATATATTGCAACTATTTATTGCAACTATTTATTACAACTATTTATTGCAACTATTTATTGTAACTATTTATTGTAACTATTTATGTAACAATTTTAAATTGTAGAATTTGTAATTACTTTAATCGATGCTAGAATAACTGGCAATTATAATAATTATAATAATTGATCAGTTAAATGAATTTTAATAGAAATGGTTTTAATTAGAAGCACAGTTTGTAGATTTAACTAATGATAATTAATTTTAAAAACTAACTGTACTTAAAACAATTTTTTCAAGTCATGTTAATATAGCAGCAAAAAAAGTAAAAAACCAACATTGTTTTGCAGAAACTAATGTTAAGCATCCTAAAATTCCTTAAACTTTTCTGGAATGACGTAACGTAAACGATAATTTTTTTAAACTTAACTTTATGTCTTTCAAAAGTATGGGAAAAAATTTTAAAAAATGTAATCAGGTTATCAACTCTGCATCAAGTGACAGAAGCTGTTATAACACCAACAGAACACCTAGTATTAGAAACTTATCATCATCCAGTAGTTTTCAAACTGTACGTATCTTACTTGAGTAACTTATTTGCTAAAATACCCTAATTGATAGGAAAAGCTGCAGTTATTGCAAGGTAGGTGTAGTCCAGATGTGGCTACTTATTAAATTCAACACATTTCAGAGAAATAATTTCAACAAGAAATGGTGCCATCATATAGTTTTAAAGTTTAACTAATTAACGGAGAAAAAAATACCAAAAAAACCTACAAATAATTGCACATAGGTCTTGTTCAAAATCGTATTGCAACTTAATCTTTAGTGTTTCAAATTTATCTTTTAAATTTGTTAAAGGCAACAGCTTCAATTTAATTGGGCATGCAAATAATTGCGACCATTGAAACTACGCAAACTTGTCCTACAAAAAGACTTTTGTGACTTGGGAAACCAGCATCAATAGGATACTTTTGTCATTTTATAAGTAAAATATTTTCATTAACAGAGCTAAAGCTAACAATGACGTATATTTGCTGCTAATGCTTTGACTGTTCCATGATAATCATAATTTTGTTGGTCCATTTTCAGACCTTTTTTTATAGCGGTTATCTTTGTTCGTGCATAGGGCCAGTGGAGGTTTTACTTTCCATATAACTTGATTTTCTATGCTGCGAAAAACTAGTTTCTTGGAAGTCAAACGCTCCGATGCCTTAACACGTCTTAACTGAAATATTTCTTACAAGTGATTTTATCACGCAAAACGAGATCACTTTCAATTGATTTTTATGTCAATCAAAATAATCTTATAGTTTCCGTTTAGGATCCCAAAAACACAACTAGATTGATTGTGCTGCAAACAAGATGATATTTAAGTCTCTGTTGCATCTATATCATTTGGAATTTTAAATGGTTGAGGTATGGCAAGTAGCTTAATCATAAATTTAGTTATTTTATAAAATTTCGTCACACCTGCAATTTAATCATAACATAAATGTTATATTCATTTTTAACTTTAATAAGAAGTGAAAAATAATATAACAGCAAAGAAAATATTTATATACTATTCCTTCCATAGCTCAGGGGCCCAATTTTAGCCGAATGAAAGCGCGAGAGGCAGACTAGGTTTTAGTTTGATCTACTTCTGAAAAGACCTGCATTTTTTACGGCTAAGTTAACTTATTCAGTCACAGTTAACTTGTTGTCACTTGGTAATTGCCAATCCTTTTAAGTTTCTATATTTTGTTTTACATTCGGTGAAGTTTTATTTCTTAGGATTTCTCACAAGGCTCTCCTCAGCATCAAAAATGGCTGCTAAAAAGAAAACACACCATAATTGCCTTTGCTATTCAAAGCCTAATTCTAGGAATAGAATACAGTCTTACTCTTTTGACTCTCTGGTTGTACATTAAAGAAATGGTAAACACAAGCTCACCGAAATTTTTTTACGCTGCTGTATCGATTGCGTATTTGTTTTTTTCGGCGTTTGCAACTCCGATTATCGGAAGAGTGGTTGATGAAACCCGTATGGTTAGAGCCACTTTTCTAATTTGTAATTGCTTCTTAATTGTTGGAAATATATTATACAGTCTACATTTTTCACCTTGGTTGTTGGTGGCAGGAAGGTTCTTGTCTGGTTGTGCTGGTTTAGATTCAGTCATGTGCAGTGAATTAATTCGAAGTTTCCCGTCCAGTGAAACAACTTATCAATTGTCGATCTTGTCCTTAACATTTAACTCTGGATTTATCTTAGGACCAGGAATTAACTTTATGTTTTACAAGATTGATTTTTATCTCGGACACTGGCATGTAAAAAATGTCAATTTCATTGGGGTATTCATGGCCATCGTTTGCATCATCATGGAAATATTGTGTTTCACTATGATTCACGATTTATCAAAAGAATTCGACTTAAAACGAAACGAAGAGAATAAAGCTAAAGTTTCTAAAATCCAAGCGTCAGATAAAATAGAAGAACCGAAACTTGAATCATTACTAAATTATATGGACTCGAACCTTTACGAAGAATATAACGAAATGTTGCCGTTAGTCGGTTCGGAAGAAATAGAATGCCTAAAGGAAAATGCAAACTCATCATCAACTCACATCAGTATCTTCGTGATTCTTAAACTACTGTTTACGTCGTTCGATTCTTCTTTGATTTTGTTTTGCTCGTTTTTCGTCATGTTTCTTCTTGTCACATTTGATATGTGGTTGCCGTTACTTGTGATCGAGACACTACATTTGACTATATTAGAGCTAAACATTTGCGTTTTTGGCGCAGGAGCAATAGGCGCTCTTATTTTGCTACTATATTTGTGTAAGCCTGTTTCTAATGAAGTAGTGTTTGTAGCTGTTTTGATTGTGTTGTTAGGGCTTTGCACAATTGATATAGGTTTTATTGTTCTATCGAATGTTCAATCCAATGCGCTGGTACTATGTTTTGGTGTTATCTACATGATATGTTTTGCTGGAACAGGTATTATTACCGACGTCTATCTCACAAACACTTTAGCATCTTTAGTAAATTCAAATGAACAGGCTTTTGTAGACGGCGTTCGAAGTTGGATGCACTCCGCCGGAGCATTGCTTGGTTTTTCAATTGCTGCATTTACGTTTAGTTACATCAAGGTGTTTGCTTCGTTATTTTTAGCATTAACGCTTTTTTTTTTTATGTTGCTGATAGTAAGAAGAAAACATTTACTAAATTCAAAACCGATCTTTTGATGCAATCTTACAACGTTATTCATTGGCAGTTATTCAGATAAGATTAACAGAAGCATTAAATAAAAGTTATTGTTGTTTATCAGGATTTTAACTGGAGTAGAAAGTAACTTTGTCATATGTAATAAATCTTTAACAAAATAAGATTTCAATCAATAGGATAAACAAAAATTGAAAAAAGAAAATCAAATTGCTATAAAAAAAAAAGAGCTCCGTGTTTTGCAAGACCTATTTTTTGAAATCAATATTTTTAGTATTTTAAAAAAAATACGTTTTTTTTTTAAAAAAAACGTAAACGGAAATGTTAACAAACTAATGAAACTGCTAAAACTGATGCAAAATGGTACAATAATATTTTATCTTAAATGTTGTAATTCTTTATTTTGTTGAAGCAGTCACAGATACAAATATTCCTGTTTTTAGTGCGAAAAGAAAGTACTTTTTTACTCTCTTTTCGCACTATAGACTTTATTATTTCCTTCTATACTTCCACTAACACTTGTGGAAATAAAGAAGGTGGAGAAAAAATAACTTTAGACTAAATTGATATTAAGTTCAACAAATTTGTTGCAGATTACGAAAGAATTTAAAATCTCAATGAAAGTTTATAATTAATAGTGGAACAACAATTGTCATTCCCCTAGGTTTGCAGAATTTCATTGGTATTGTTTCTATTTTTCCAAAAGTATCACTCAATGTTCAGATTTTGAGCAAGTTAAACTATATTATGTTTAGAGTTTATAATGGAATAGGTCTGGATGACAGCATTTCAAGGAAACCTTTTGGTAAATTAGATAACCTAGAAGTTGACCTACTGCATGCAGTGTATAAATACTCGAATATGAAAATACTGCGTTCAGCCTATAAATAATCAAATATGATGTCTCTGTGACCTTTGATAAGCTGTATTAGAATTTTTTCATCCTTTAAAAACAAAGTGTTTGGAATGAAAATAGGAGAATTCAACAATGAATAAGTTTTTTGCTTTTAAAAAAGCATTTGAAAATTTACCTAAGAAATTTTAATTAAGTAAATTTAAATAAATAAATCATATTCAAATAAATGTAAATGCTTTTTTTAACATTGGTAAAATAGAAAATACATCAGAATCACGTAAATTTAATAATGGGAAAACTCGGCTCAACAAAAAGGCTCAAAAATGGGGCGGCTCTGAACAATACAGGTTGCTCTCGTTATTTTCCAATAAACGTATTTATATATGTTTATTGAATGATAACAAAAGTAATGGGTGTGAATAATTTTATATATATATATATATATATATATATGTGTGTGTGTGTGTGTGTGTGTGTGTGTGTGTGTGTGTGTGTGTGTGTGTGTGTGTGTGTGTGTGTGTGTGTGTGTGTGTGTGTACGTGTGTGTGAGGTAGAGGATGGTGGTTTTATTTTTCTAAACCTGAAATTGAAAAACTTTAAAACTATTTATTTTTATAATATTAGCATTTTCATGTACAGTTAGCCGCTATAGAGCGTAACTACTGTATAAATCATAGGGTTCGTCCTTTTTTAGTTGTTCTGTAAATCAGTTTAGAAAAATCGTACATTTGTTTGCACAATATCATCACATCATCAGTAGGGAGTAACTTGTAAATCAAATTCTATAAGTTTTAAACAGCACGATTGATAAACCACAACAAAATATTTCACCAGTTTAAACATACATGGCTTCACTTATTTTGTTAAATAATAAACTTTTCGTCAAAACTAATAGCTAATCGCAAAGATTAAGTTAGTTAAAATAACCGTTTTTATACTAGTAAACTTTTTTTTCTTCATTTTAATCCTTAATTCATCATTTTCCTTTAGAATTGGTTTATCTTTTCTTAAAATTTCAAGACACAAACAAGCAAAACGTAATTTGATATCAAGAACCAGATTAACTGATCGCGCTTATTTTTATCAAAAACATTTTAATCAAATCGAAAAATCAGCCATTTGGTAAATAATATGGTTGCGTCATCTCTACGTAATTTTCATTTCACCTGGCTCCGTCTTCTCGCCAACTATTCTCCAATACAGTTTCTTTTTTTATTATATAAACCGGGTCATTTCAAGAAAATGTTAAACTTTTTTGACTTTCATTATTGATTTTTTTTCATCATAAAATCAAATCCCAAACAAAATTTTACGTACTAAATGCGTATTCAAGCAAAATAATACGTAAGATACGTAAATTTACGAATAGAGTACGTATTTAATAGTACGTATTTCTTAATCCGTATCTATACGTTTTATTACGTATTTAAACTTACAAAATATATTTCAAGGTTAAAATACGTATTTTTAGGTATTTTTAAATACTTAGGTTTTTATTTTTTTTATCGGTTACCGTTAGTTAAATATAGCCAACACGCTTTGCTTTTTTTTATATAAACGAGCAGATTCAGAAAGTTTAGAATTTATTATTTATATTGTCAGTACATCACTATTATAAGTTTTTATAAATTGTTATTATAAAAAAATGGGAATCAAAATTATAGATTTAAGCAATTTTTGGTGAATTAAAAGCAATTTTTTTATGTCATAAATTATGATATTATTCTGTCTTTCTAATACAAAATTTGCATTTAAAAAGTGTTAAATACTGACCTTGTTATAATGTCAGTATATACAATTATTGTATATATGCTGGATGTAAGTTTAACTTCTAAATTTATTTTTTTTTTATCTCTTGATATTCTATATTTATTTAGTATTTTATATTTAAGTTTTTTATTAAAGAATGTTCAATATATAAAAGTTTTATATTTTGAAATATAAATACTAAGTAAACTATATAATGGACCATAAAGAGTTAACTTTCGATATATATATAAATATATATATATATATATATATATATATATATATATAAATATATATATATATATATGTGTGTGTGTGTGTGTGTGTGTGTGTGTGTATGTGTGTGTGTGTGTGTGTGTGTGTGTGTGTGTGTGTGTGTGTGTGTGTGTGTGTGTGTGTGTGTGTGTGTGTGTGTGTGTGTGTGTGTGTGTGTGTGTGTGTGTGTGTGTGTGTGTGTGTGTGTGTGTGTGTGTGTGTGTGTGTGTGTGTGTGTGTGTGTGTGTGTGTGTGTGTGTGTGTGTGTGTGTGTGTGTGTGTGTGTGTGTGTGTGTGTGTGTGTGTGTGTGTGTGTGTGTGTGTGTGTGTGTGTGTGTGTGTGTGTGTGTGTGTGTGTGTGTGTGTGTGTGTGTGTGTGTGTGTGTGTGTGTGTGTGTGTGTGTGTGTGTGTGTGTGTGTGTGTGTGTGTGTGTGTGTGTGTGTGTGTGTGTGTGTGTGTGTGTGTGTGTGTGTGTGTGTGTGTGTGTGTGTGTGTGTGTGTGTGTGTGTGTGTGTGTGTGTGTGTGTGTGTGTGTGTGTGTGTGTGTGTGTGTGTGTGTGTGTGTGTGTGTGTGTGTGTGTGTGTGTGTGTGTGTGTGTGTGTGTGTGTGTGTGTGTGTGTGTGTGTGTGTGTGTGTGTGTGTGTGTGTGTGTGTGTGTGTGTGTGTGTGTGTGTGTGTGTGTGTGTGTGTGTGTGTGTGTGTGTGTGTGTGTGTGTGTGTGTGTGTGTGTGTGTGTGTGTGTGTGTGTGTGTGTGTGTGTGTGTGTGTGTGTGTGTGTGTGTGTGTGTGTGTGTGTGTGTGTGTGTGTGTGTGTGTGTGTGTGTGTGTGTGTGTGTGTGTGTGTGTGTGTGTGTGTGTGTGTGTGTGTGTGTGTGTGTGTGTGTGTGTGTGTGTGTGTGTGTGTGTGTGTGTGTGTGTGTGTGTGTGTGTGTGTGTGTGTGTGTGGTGTGTGTGTGTGTGTGTGTGTGTGTGTGTGTGTGTGTGTGTGTGTGTGTGTGTGTGTGTGTGTGTGTGTGTGTGTGTGTGTGTGTGTGTGTGTGTGTGTGTGTGTGTGTGTGTGTGGGTGTGTGTGTGTGTGTGTGTGTGTGTGTGTGTGTGTGTGATTACTTTTAATAATAATAAATTATTTAAACTTCCTTATCATTGTTACATTAGCATTTATGTTAGAATAATTTAATCAAGTAACAAATATTAAGAAAAAAAAACATGTCTTCTTCAAGAAATATTCGTAGAAAAGTTGCCATTGCAGTCAGTAGCTGTTTGAATATAACAGATGGTTTGTTTTATTAATAGTTTCAAATGCTTTGATATAAAATCTTTTTTTTTTTAATCAGTGTTATTACTTATATTATTAGTTATTTGAATTTTATTTAAAGTATTATGTTGTTATATTATTATTTGTGTTACTTTTTTAACTGTGTTTACCATTAATTTTAGGATATCAATATGAAGATTCATATTTGGAGAAGTCTGATAATCTAATTTTTGATTCCAATTCTTCAATTTCAGAATCTATTTCCAATTTTGAGCCTTCATTATGTTTTTCAAGTGATGAAGTTTCTACCAGCAGTGATTCTGGAAAAAAAAATCCAAGTGAATTTGAGTTGCTAATTAAGTTACGGGATTGTGCAATTGAAAACAATATACCTTTTTCAACAATGGACAAACTGTTATTGATTTTAAAACCTTATCATCCTCAATTGCCAAATTGTTTCAAAACCTTATTGAACTCAAAACCTGCAACAATTAGAAATGTATCTAATGGAGAATTTTTGTATCTTGGTGTTGAACCATTTCTTCAAACACTTAGTGTTTCTAGCCCATCAATTATATCTTTGCAATTTAATATTGATGGTCTTCCACTTTATAACAATTCTGAAATATCATTTTGGCCTATTCTAGTTAAAAAAGTTAGTGATTCAATGTCGCCAAAAGTTGTTGCCATTTTTTGTGGAAAAGGAAAACCCAGTTTACATGATTTTTTTTCCCAATTTGTGACAGAAATAAATTATATTAAAACCAATGGTGTTACAATCAACTCACACTTATGCAGTATTCATATAACTAATTTTGTATGTGATGCCCCTGCACGTGCATTTATTAAGTGCATAAAGTACCATTCAGGCTATTCCAGCTGTGATAAGTGTACTGTAGAGGGTGAGTGGCATAGCAAGGTTGTATTTTTAGAAACAGATGCACCCCTCAGAACATTAGAAAGTTTCATTTTGAAAGAAGATGATAGTCATCATAATGGGGACACACCTTTATTGGGAATTCCTATTCATCCGATTAATAGCTTTCCAAATGACTATATGCATTCTGTATGTTTGGGGGTTGTTCGAAGACTTCTGAATTTTTTTTCTTCTGGACCATTCAGTGTCAAGTTATCTTCACAATCACTAAAAACTATATCAGATCGCCTAATCCATATTTCGTCATTCTTTCCTTCTGATTTTAACAGATGGCCTCGTTCATTAGAGAGTATGAAGAAGTGGAAAGCTACAGAATTCCGATCATTTCTCCTTTATTCAGGACCTATTGTTTTGTGTGATATTCTCAGTCAACCAGTTTATGAGCATTTTCTTATTTTACATAGTTCAATATTTTTATTATGCAGATCTCAAGAACACAAAGTTATTAATTTTTGTGGTGAGCTGTTAAAAATATTTGTTACAAAGGCTATTACCTTGTATGGAAAATCATTTATGACATATAATGTGCATTCCCTTATACATCTCCACAACGACTGTTTGCAATATGGATCCCTTGGCAATTTTTGTGCTTTTCCCTTTGAAAATGCACTAAGACACTTAAAAAGAAGAATTCGAAGTGGGTATTTGCCTCTTCAGCAAATTGCTTCCAGTCTTGCTAATTACAAAGCTGAACATACACAAAAAATGCATACTGATGGAGTTTTCCTTCAACATTGTGGTGGACCATTACCAAATCATGGTAATTTTTTACAATATAAAGTCTGCCATTACAAAAATAAAAGGTTTTCAAGTGGTTTGCGTGATAGCTCGGTAATGATTGAACACAAATGTTATCAAATTGTTAACATCTTAGTAGAAGATTTAAGAAATCCATTACTCTTAGCCAGACATTTTACAGTGCAAACAGATTTTTATGACGTGCCACTTGCTAGTTCAAAACTCTCTATTTTCAAAGTTAGTTGTCTCAGTGAAACCTTGCATACAGTTCCATTCTCTGATGATGTTATTAAATGTTGTTGCCTCCCATATTCTTCCTCCTATGTTGTTTTCCCATTATCAGACATTTGAATTCCTATTATATTTTAAATTTCTATACTTCTTGACAATATGAACTAAAAAATAAATTTTTATTATATTATAATTGTTTTTAATATATATCATATACAACATGTTTATTATTCTTTTTTGGTTTATTTTGCTTACAAGTGCTATAATTTATTTGTGCAGATTTAGCAGTTTGTTATGTAAAATTGTTAACTGCAAATTCATTATTTCTTTATTGTAAAGTTTAAATTTACAGAAAAGGCCGCTCTTGATCATATAACTTGAGTTACATTTACTTAATTATGTATTACTCAATTTCTTGAGTATATATCAGAGTTAGACATTACAATTGTAATGTCTAACTCTGATATATAGACAAGAAATTGAGTAATATATAATTAAGTAAATGTTTGCTTTAAATTTTTTTTTTTAGTATTTAAAATTTTTATTCATTAAATATGTCTTATGCAGTTGTTGTTTTTACTAATGACAATGAAGTGGCAACAGTGTCCAGCAAGTGGTTTAAAGCTCCTGGGTGTGTTTTGTGGCCCAATTGTAGAGTAGGAAAAAAACTCCAAAACATGTTGTTAAATCATAAGGAACCAGAAGCTAATTGGATTTCCTACGAAGTACGAGTGTTGTCCAGCAACATATGTATGCTTTTTACTGTCAATGTTATTGTAAAAATTTCATTTTACCAAATGAGAATGTTTGACAGTCTAATTTATTATCTTTGTTATTTTATTTTTCTAGTATCTCTCAAATCAGCAAAAGAAAAGGAGCGATTTGCTGAGGAAAACTCTGATCTAAGTTCAGCTGAAGATGGCAGTCGAGTTTTACATGCCCCTAGCAGATTTAATAGTCAAGATTTTCCCAACCACCGGCCAAAATCAGAAAAATTATTTCAAATTCACATACTACTCCCTCACCCTATCTTAACTATCCCTTGTTTCCAGTTACACCATCAATAGCTTCTTGTCCACCCTTAATTCAAACTTTAACGTCACTTCCTGGTAAGCTGGTTGTTTTGTTTTATTAAAATGAACATGTTTTGTTTATTGATTTGTTAATATACAATCTCTCTAAAATATGCATTTTTACTTATCGTTTTTTAAGCTACTTCTAACTGCCAAACTACTTCACTTCTTAATTATCCCTTTCTTCCGGATAAATCAACACCAGTTTCTGAACATTTGTTTTCAAATTCCATTCAAACTCAAGCATCACTTCATTGTGAGTTTAAAAGTTGTTTTTGATTGTTGATTGAACATGTTATTTTATTGTGACATGTTCTAATAAAGTGTTTTTTATAAATGTTTAAAAAATTTAATTATTTATCTTAATTTATTCTGTATTAATCACAAATATTTAAAAAATTTTCCTGCATTTACGGGTGGAGAAATAGTTTTATAATTTTCTCTGCAGCTGATGTTTGGCATTTATGTTATCAGGAAAATTTATACTTATTTTTTATTAGGCAATCTTCCTTGTGAACATCATTGTACCCATGTTGTTGCATGGTTTGAAAAATTGTTTCGAGAAATCCAGCAAATGCGCATAGAACAAGAAGCTATAAATCGACGCTTTCAGCAACATTCACAATGTCAAATTGAAATTCAACATCTAGATAGCAATTTTTTGAATTGTCTTCCTCTGGACAGTGATCTTGATTTTGATCGGTTTGGCATGGAAATAGATGCTGACAAATGAAAAAGAACTGCTCTGGTAAGAAAACTTTTATGATATTTTGTTTAGTCTTTCTATAGAAATTTTTTTTTATAGGTACCTCTCTTTTTGTGGAAAAATGTGTTTATGTAATCATAACAATATAAATTAATAGTACAAATTTTTCTTGTTGTTTCAGATAAGTTATTTGCGAAAAAGGTCTGACGCAAGTGTGAACAAGACCATAATTAATATATTGAGGATTTTGTTGAAAGACAATGTTCTTGGATGTTATTCAAGGGATGGGAAACGTGGGAAAAAAAGTTTTGCTTTAGCAAAAGGAAATTTTGTTTCAATAATACAAGGTAACATTTATCTAATTAATAGTAATTAAAAATTAATTATTATTAGTACGTATATATAATGTATATAATGATATTATTTTATATAATGATATTATAATGTATATAAAATTAATAATATTTATTTGTATGTATATATAATGTATATAATATCATGTATATAAAATTAATGATATTTATTATTATGTATATATATATAATGTTTATAATATCATGTATTTATAACAATAAATGTATGTAAGCATATATTGTTAGATCAGCGCACACACATACCAGTGGGGGATTAAGAACTTTTTGGGATCTAAGGCTATTTTAATTCAGGGTTCCCAGTTTCTAATAGTAGTTAGCGTTACTTTGATTATGATAAGTGTATTTATTTTTCGATCTGTTAAATTTAGATGTTATTTCAAAAGTTCATAAAGGCGTATCGATTGTCGAAATAAATGTTGCTATTTCGGAGCAATTAAAAAGACTAAATCAAAGGAATCGAAGTGCTCTACTTAAATCAGCCGAGGGAACAGCACCCGAAATGGCAGAAATAGTTTAATAACTAATTATTGGATTAATGTTAAACTAAAATTTAAAAATACAGAACGTCATGTTTTTTGTTATTAAGGCTTACAAGTTGTAAATATCCCTATTACGTCCAAAAGTTACTTATTATATTATAAATAAATACGATTAATATTTGTCTGTAAAGACGTTCTAAATATACATATTTAACATAAAAAGGTACTGTAAAAATACGACAAAAAAAGTTCGCTAACGAAGTTACCTATATAATACGGAAAAAAGAAAGCAAAAAATACGTATTATTACGTTAAAAAGATACGTATTAATACGAAAAAAAGATACGTATTTATTACACCCTACCAGCGGCCAAAAGTACCGTAATTAATACGAAAAAAAAATACGAATACATACGTATTAAATACGTAAAATTTTGTTTGGGATATTGATATTGAAAAAATCAACGTTTATTGCTGAAGTTCTTTCTTAAGGACTTGTTTTAGTAATTATGATCTAATTTGATGATTGAATTTGAAAATTTACGCACATACATCTTTACATACAGATATAATTTACTACAGATATACTATATGCACATGCAATTAACACCCAAGTACTGTAAAATATCTTATGACTTCAAATAAAAACGCTTTAAAACTCAAAAAATTTTAACTTAATTATCCCTATGTGCACATCACTGGTGACTAAGTACTGCTTAGTGGTGATTGAGTTACGATCATCAGTCATTGCAACTCAATCACCACTCGATTGCCGCGAATAAATGACAAATTTAACTTAAAGTTTAAACATTTAGATGAGATTTTGCCAGAAACGATTTAATTCAAACAATAAGGTGATAGTTTCGTGTGACAAATAACACGAAGTTTGAGTTCAACATGAAAGAAAAAAAGCGCAAGAATTATATAAAAAATTAGACTGAACAATTATGCAAATTGCTTTGGAAAACCATCAGAGTTTACTCTTACTATAAATGTTGATGACAATCAAATATATAATTGTAAAAAAAAGGAAATTTGGCCTCTATTATATAATGTAAACCAACAAGTTCTAAATACAATCGCCATATGGTGAAGGAAAACCTACAATTCTTGGAGATTACCTTAAAGAATTTGTTGCTGAACTAAAAGTCCTTTATTTGGATGGATATGAAGACTTTTATGTGATGCACCAGCAAGAGCATCTTTAAAATGTATAAAATCTTATACTGGGTATGACAGCTGTAAAAAATGTGAAGAACATATTGAATATTATAATAGATTAGATTATTAAGAACTAACTCTTTAATTGAAGATAATAAAAAATTGAAGGCAGAATGCTATTCAGAGCACCAGATTGGTAAATCACCATTATCCGAACTTGGAATCCCAATGGTGAATTGATTTATTCTTGATTATATGTATTTAGTTTGCCTTGGTGTTACAAAAAAGCTTTCGAAGAATTTTATTAGCACTTTAGGTTCTACTGTACAGAGCAAATTTTCTTCAGAGCCACAAAAATGTATGCCATCAGACTTTCATGATTGGCCAAGAAGTTTGGTAGAATTTTTAGATTTTAAAGCAACTCAATTTCGTTTTTTTTTATTATTATATGCAGGAATTGTTGTCATGAAAGGCAAAATGCAACATGATAAATATAAAATTTTATTGGATTTATCAGTTGCTATTCACATTCTTTTTTCTGAGGCAATTTTTAAGGATTACTCAATGGTTTGTTATTCTAAGGATTTGTTAAGATGGGTTTAAGAGTATTTCAAGTATTTGTTTGAAATCACTTTTACACACACACACACACACACACACACACACACACACATACACACACACACACACACACACACACACACACACACACACACACACACACACACACACACACACACACACACACACCATTCCTATTAATATTATTTATTTACTATAGCTTTTGTACTGCTGCAAGTGTGACAGGTAGTATATGATGCATTTATGTGTTACACTCAATGTTGACTGTTGAGTTGGCAGAGTATTCAACCAAATATTGAAAAGTAAATGCTGTTCTCTGTGATGGATCCAGGATTTTTCAGTGGGGTTAGGGGATGATCCTAGGAAACATGGAAATCTTAATTCCTAAAAAAAACTAGTTAAACTTTCTTTTAACTTCTCAAGACGTCAAATTCTCATCTGCGTAGCTGCTTTACTTGGTATATTCAAGTTATAAGTATATTTTATATATTATATAATTATAAGCAAGAAATTATCATTACAGGTGGCAGCTTCTGCTCATGCTTGTGGCAATCACTCCAAAAAAAAGTATATACGAGGCAATGAATTAACTAATTACAAAAGATGTCGCCTCAAAATATAACAAAGGCACTTCTCGTAAGAAAAATTTTTGTATGGAGTTCAAAAATATTTATTCAGTCGTTATAGGTATGAACAAAGTAAATATTTTAATAAAACATTTTAAGAAATGTGACCGACTCATGTTTCAAATAAAAGAATGGTATTTCAAATCCACCTTTTTGAGGTTCAGTGTCTTCTTTAGAGGCAATCAAGAGTCAGCATCCCGACTCGAAAGATATTCTACTCCACATTTTTATCGGAGAATGGCTACGACAAGCTAGTCTGTTAAGTATCCGCGCTGAGAAAAAAAGAACTAAAAATCATAATAAAACGTTACAAAAACTTTGTTCTTACCAGTTTGTCTTTTACTATTTTTTTGTAACCACATTAATAAAGAAATGTAGGGTTGTAATTTTGTAAAAAGAGTTACAACACCCTTGGTATTGCTTTCTATTTTAAATTTAAAAATTGACTTCCAACAACAGTTTATTGGTGTATGATGCATTTAAAACAAATCCGTTTGGCCCCTAGACATTTTTTATCAGTGATTGACAGTGGCAGTAAAGTTTATAACTCTTTTAATGATAACTTATCTGTGAATTATTAGAAATTTAGAATGCCATAAAAATCATTAATGAGCATAAGGTTTACAGATAACCATTGAATAATTGCTCAATCACAACTAAATCAATAGTGAATTGGTGTTAAATCAATGGTGATTATCACTGTTTATCGACTACTGATAAGTCGCTACGCAAACACTGGTGATCAAAAATTTACACATACACCAGTGAATAAGCACATAATCACAACTAACAATATGTGTTGAATCACTACTAAATTACCAGTGACGTGCGCATAGGGTAAAATTTGTAATAGTCACTTAAAGGGTTTTGTGAAATTCAAATCTAAAACCTTAAACTCAAATAAATGCAGTATAATTATTATTAGTATTACTAGTATTAGTACAATCATTATTGTTATAATTATTATTATTGTTATTTTTATTATAATTAATATTATTATTATTTTTATTATTTGTCATCATTAATTTAATTATAATGACACTAATAATAATGGTTATCATTATTATCATTATTATTTTTGTTGTTGTTGTTCTTATTATTATCATCATTATTATTAATATTGATATTATTATTATTGTTATTATTATTATTATTATTATTATTATTATTATTATTATTATTATTATTATTATTATTATTATTATTATTATTATTATTATTGTTATTATTATTATTGTTATTACTATTATTATTATTATTATTATTGTTATTATTATTATTGTTATTACTATTATTATTATTATTATTATTATTATTACTATTATTTTTATTATTATTATTATTATTATTATTATTATTATTATTATTATTATTATTATTATTATTATTATTATTATTATTATTATTATTATTATTATTATTATTATTATTATTATTATTGTTATTATTATTATTATTATTATTATTAGTATTATTATTGTTTTTAGTATTATTATTATTATCTTTTATTATATTTTAACTTAAAATGATGAGAGTCACTTGCAGTACAATGTTTTTTTGAGAAAATATTAAAAAAATAACTTTGCAAAACTTTTTTAATGAGAATGTAATAAATGCACTAAAGATTAACAGAGAGAAAATGGTTAAAAGGAAAAGTTGAGAAAAGAAACCAAAAAATCTGCAATGTACTTAAAATAAATATTTCTTAAGTTTAATTCTGCGTATAGAATACAGCCTCACATTCTTTACTCTATGGTTGTACATTAAAGAAATGATAAATACAAATAAACCAAAGTTTTATTATGCACTGGTATCTTTATCCTATTTACTTTCTTCGACAATTAGCACGCCGTTAATTGGGAGATCCTTCATTTTTCTCCTTGGTTTTTAGTTCTGGAGAGATTCTTATCTGGCTCTGCCGGCCTAAGACCTGTTATGTGGGGAGAAATAGTTCGACGTTATTATTCGAGCGAAATCATTTTTCAATTATCGTTGTCATCAATTACAAATAACGCTGGATTTATTTAAGGGCCCGGCGTTACCTTTATGCTCTCCAACGTAAACTTTAATCCAGGGTATTGGCACTTAAAGACTGTCAACTTTATTGGAGTTTTTATGGCCTTTTTATGCATCATATTGGAAAATTTAACTTAAACATGGTTCGCGATTTGTCAAAAGAATTTGACTTAAAGCGAAACGAAGAAAGTGAATTAGAACCATCTAACTATGAGGGAGCTAATCACACCACATTTTACCAGCAATCTGATGAAAAGTTACCTTTAGTTGGTTTTAATAAACAAAAGGAACTTCAAATTAATGTCACTTCATCGTCAACTCATTTCAGCATCTTGAATATTTTAAAAGTTTTGTTTACGTCAATCGACGCTGAATTGATGCTGTTTTGCACGTTTTTTGTTATATTTTTCCTTGTCACTTTTGACATGTGATTGCCGTTGCTTGCTGTTGAGACACTGCATTTGTCTATTTTAGAACTGAATGTTTGTGTTTTCGGCACAGGAGCGACCAGCTTAGTTATTTTGCTGCTGTACATGTGTAAGCCCCTGTCAGACACAAAGTTTTTTGCAGCAGTTTTAGTTGGTTTCATTGTTTTGAAGTATACCAGAGCGAAAGTCTTGAATATATTACTAGGAGTAACGTATATGATATGTTTCGCAGGAGCAGGAATTATTCCGGATGTTACCTCACAAATACTTAAGCCAAACTTGTCAATTCAAAGGTGCAAACATTCGTTGACGGTATTCGTAATTCGATGTATTCTGCCGGTGCCCTATTGGTACTGCCCAGCGCTGCGTTTACTTTTGATTATTCGGAAGTTTTTGCTGCGGTGTATACGGCGTTGACTTTACTCTGTGTTTATTTGCTTATTATAAGAAGAGAGCATTTGTTAAATCCGAAGTTAATAATTTTACGTGAATGTTGTAATTTACAGTAATAACTTCTACCCAGCAAAAACAGTAAAAACTACTACCCAGCAAACGGTTTCTTTAATTTGTACTTTCATTTCTGTAATTTTTACTTTAATTTCTAATAAAGCCATCGCAATACTGTTTATGGATTGTTCTCCGATAAAAGAGTTCTTTTAAAAACAGTTAAAGCTATATTTACAATAAAAATTAGTCTATTAGCTATTCTAAAGAAAAATTAGAAAACTAAGCTTACGCAAAAAAAAAAAAAAAACCTTAACAATTTAGGAAAATCAAAGGCTTTAAAGCAAGATTTTTCAAAAATGACAACTGATACTCATTTCAAAAACTGATATGCAATTTTAAAATGATTACTAATTTAATTTGTCGAACAATTTTCCTAAGTCTCACAGTTTCAGAATATATTGACTTGTAAACTAAGTTATCAGTTTCTTAAAAACCACAGTTGATAAAACAAATCTTAATCATCTCAAAAAAGGCAATAAAAACTTATGCTTAATGAATAATACAAGCATGATGAACATATTCTGAAAGTTTCAGCTGGGAGTCTTTCGGTCAACATTCAACTGGTGCTATCATGCTTTAAACCTTTCTTTAAAAAAATTTAAAATCTCAAACCTAGAAAAAATCATAACTAAAATTATGAATCAAAGTTTTCGTTAACACTAGGGTGGAACGATTTTTTTTTTTTTTCAAAATCAAAAACCCTGCAGCGCTGAAAAGATGCCTTCTGAGGAATCAAAAACGGAAATAAAATTTGAAACAGTTTTAACAAAAAAAATAACTTAATCTTTAGGTTCCTATGTCCCCTTTTTGATCTTGTCATTATTGAAAATTGTAATTTTAATCTTCAGAAATAGTTTAAGATCGTGTCAAACCACGTTAGCACATGCCAAAAAACATGCAAGAAATCATATTGTGAATTGCTAGGTGTATCGAAGGAATTTGAAGACAATATTTTTCGACAAACTCTTATGTTATGAAATACTATTTGTAGTTTAAGTTAGCATTGAAGGATAATGCAAATGCGTTTCAGACATTTTATGAGCCATATGTTAGTAGTAAAAATTATTTTGCAAAGAGCATCCATTCCAATTATCTCTTATCAAAGAATTTTAAGCTTAATTGCAAACTTCAATAGAAAATGTAAAAAATGAGTATCAAAAATTCTTTTAGTGATAGCATTTAGAAAGCCCAATGAAAAACACTTATTGACGTAGTGGATTGTTAGTGTAAAACAAACAACTAGGAAGATGAAAATCTTCCGACGTTCAAATTAGTCAAATTTTGTCTTGATTTCTAATTCTGTCGTCTATTGACGCCCAAGTAAAGTATAAGTCTTGCATGCTCATGTATAATTTAATGTATTTGCATACATTGATCAAGACCGAGAAGTGAATGCCTCAGGGAAAAAATAGCTAAGCCTCATAATTAGGAGTAGTAAAAATATTTTCGTACAAATATCCAGAGTCAATTAAAGACTCACGTCCTAGGAAGTCCAAAGACGAACAAATTTGGTCCGAGCTTCCGCGACCTAGTTAGACGTTCAAATTAGTCGAATTTTGTCTTGATTTCTAATTCTGTCGTCTATTGACGCCCAAGTAAAATATTTTGGACGTCAATAAAATGTCCAAACTGTCCAAAAGTGTCCAAAAGTGTCCAAAAGTGTCCAAAAGTGTCCAAAAGTACTTTTAAAAGATAACTTTTACTAATACTTAAGTATTAGTAACCTGGTTTTTACTTTTATTAATAAAAATTTTGAATAATAGAACATTATGGGAATCCAACTAAAGCTATTAATATTAAAAAAGTACACATTTTAAACTATTGACGTTCAATTAATACAACAAGTTGTATTAAAAGAACTTGTGAAAATATTTTTTATTATATCTGTCATGTAAAAAGGAATGTTTCAAAAAAGTTTATTTTTGCAATGAACATTTAAGAATTGCATTTTTATTTTTCGATAAAAAGTTTGTTATTTCATAAACTTTTGTTCTTTAAAAATAAAGGTCATGTTTTAAACATCGTCAAAAATTTTGTTATAAATTAAAATTCACAAGAAGGAATAACATGTTTCACAAGAAAAACATGTTTTATAGCTCGTTTGTCGGTCTGATTTCCCTCGAAAATAGGGATGGCACTTTTACTTACCTTTTTTTTTACTTACTCAAGTCTTTATGAAAAAGTAAATTGCGTATATAATAGTAAACCTTCAAATAAAATTTAAATTTACTTTTAAAAGTAATTTACTTTTATAAAACAAATTTTATTTTGTAAAGAAAGGTGAATTTATTTTCAAATGTAAGTTACACAAATGTAGATTATATAAAAAAGTAATTTACGTTTACATGTAAAATTGAGTTACATGGAAAAGTAATTTGCTTTTACATTTAAAAGTTAATTACTTTTTTAAAATTGCATTACATAATATAATTTTACCTCAAAATGTAACTTACTTTTACATTTAAAAAAAAAACTTAATTTTAAAAAAATTACGTTACCGTAATTGTAAATAAAAAAATGTGTACATATATATCGACTGATTCTTAGAGAGAACATGCATGAAATAGTACACACAATAACTGACGGTTAGAACATGGGGAGGCAGTCTTTTAATTTAAACAAAAGATTGTTGCTGTTTTTTAGGGGGAGGGGAGATTTTTTCCTGGAGAATATTTTGTCAGGGGGGATATTTGTGTGGGGTTCTCGGGTTTCTTTCTTGAACCAATTTAGAAATAGCCTAAACATAGTTGTACAGAGAAGACGTATTTACCCTGGGAGACACTCATTTCGGAAGAAGAGATTCTTTGGGCAAGTTTATAAGTAGTTTTTTTTAACGTTTTATGTATAAATGTTTTTATTACACTAAATATTATAAGTGAATTTAAAAACAGATTATAATAAGGGCACTAAAACTGGCCAGCATTTTAGGTTTCTCGCAACAAAAATATCGATAAAATGAGAATAGCTATCTCTCCAAAAAATCTCCCTTTACAAATTTGTTGATTTTTACCGGATAGTTTTCCAAAAATATCCCTCAAAATTCGTCAAAAAAAACCGCTTACACGTTTTTATCTGTAAGGCCGTTGAACGTTCGTGCTCTTTCCGTAACGGAATTACAATTATAAAGTTGAAGACTTTTTATGTTAAGGTATATATATATATACATATATATATATATATATATATATATATATATATATATATATATATATATATATATATATATATATATATATATATATATATATATATGTATATATATATATGTATATGTATGTATGTATGTATAATGTTTTGTTGGCGCTTAGAAAAAAATATGACCCAGAATAAATACTTGCTGTACAGTCATGTACTTGTATCAGTCTTTAATTTGCGTTGATACTTGAAATATGTTTTTATTAACTATTGTTTGAGCTGTAGGTTCGAACCTGATACCGACGATAATCAAGTTTTAAAATCAGTCCGTAAAATAAAAGCATTGCCTATTAAGACCCTATTTTCATTTGTTGCTAACACAAATAAGTTTGTTTGTTTGATGTGCCCGGAGAATGGAAACCTTGTGTGTGGGCCTGAACCAAATCTGCGAAAACATATTTTCCACATTCATAAAAAATCTTAGTACCTATACGATTCTCAAAAAAATATACTTGTTCAAGATTAATTAGTTGGGATGCTGAACAAAGATGAAATAGATAAAGCCGTAATAAATTGCATTATTCAAAAAGGCTGTCCTTTTAACAATTTTCATAAACCTGGTATGCAACGCCTTCTAAACATTCTTGCTCCACTTTACCAACCGCCTCATTGAAAGAAAATAGCAAAGCGATTTAGAAAGCAATATTATCAACAAAGTTACCAATATTGCTCAAGCAACCGATTTGTGAAAAAATAGGGTTGGATCCTACTGGCTTTGCATAACAGCACATTATTTAACAAAGAAGTTTAAATACAAATAAAATATAGTTTGCTTTCGTAGATTTTACGGAAGACAATTAAGTAGTAGACTTACAGCATTCGTGCAAAAAGAAATTGCTAAACTTGATATTGATACTAAAGTTATTTCAATAACAACAGACAATGCTGAAGATATTAAAAAGGCGATGGGATCTATTTCTTTACGGGTTTTATTCGTTTGTCTTAACTTAAATCTCGTTTTAAATCATGGAATAAAGTTGTGGGCCAAACAATCACAGAACTTATTACAGGTAAAGGGATCTCAAAATGTTAGGTGTTTTTAAAGATTTTGTTAAGCCCCAAATATTTGAGCATATACTTTGTTTTTACTTTTGAGAGTTGAAAAAATACTCCTGCTAGATTGCCAAAAAATTTAAGTAGTTTTTAATACAATTTTCATATGCCTTTAGATAAATATTTAGGGCATGCTTTTTTCGTTAGGGACATCAGAATGTCAGGTTTAATAATAGGTAGTATTGTTGCCAATATTGCTTAGTTAATCATGAATTTCAGCATATATTATTTATTTTCAATGCTGAATATATTTTTAAACGTTTTGTTCACTTATCTTTTATACTTTTTGCATTCCACTACACAATGCTAGGTTAAGGGACCTCAAAACGCTTGGTTAATGAAAGCTAATTAGCGTATAAAAAAAAAGTTGTTTGCATTCAGTTTCTTCTCGACATTATGAAATGAATATTCTGCTTATAGTTTTGTCACAAAACCTCATTCAAAACACACTTTAGTGTGTTTTCTTTGTTTGCTTTTGAAAAAATGAATTAAACTAAAGTGCAATTACTAAAGTAAAGTGCAAGTACAAAAGTGTGTTTTGATATTCCTTTCAGTAAAGAATAAATAAGAAATGGGAAAGTCCTTTAGAATTAAACCAACAAGCAAATCAAGATGCAATGTTCTAAGAGATGTCATAATAATGAAAAGTAAGCAGTTATAGGAAGCAGTTGAGTGGTGCCGAATCAACAATAAACGTGGTTGGGCCACAATCAATTCAGGAAAGTTTCCACTAATTAAAGATCTTAGAACAATTTATAAACGAATTGATGGTATCATTGTAACTGGAAACGAGAAGGAATATTGTTCAATTTTTACAAAAGATGAAGAAGAGTCGTTAGTCTCTTATATAAGAAACAAGAATAGGTAATATCTACACAAAATTAAGAAATGAAAAATTTTTTTTATAAACTGTTGTAAACTGTAATAAAATCCTGGTTTTTTAATATTGTTCATTTAGAAAAAAAAACTTACACTATTTAGTTTTCTTGTATTATTATTTCAATAATAAATTTAGGTGCCTCCAAGGTTTGAACAAGTCGGAGTTGACAAGGATAATGTTAAACGTTTTGGAAGTAAGAAAGCAAGCCTGTAGAAACCTTCGTGGACGTCAGATCACTAAGCTATCACCAAATGCTCAACGAGCACTCCGAACAAAGAAGCTTAGCAAGTCCTTTTGGAAGCGTTGGGATGCAAAATATCAAAAGTACATAACCAAAAAGAGACAAGGAACTGTATCCATAAATCGTGCCCTTAACTGCACAAAAGCAATGGCATGTAAACACCTCAACGAATAAGCTGAAGATCTTATAAAATATAATATTTTCAGTGATGCAAATCAATTAGAAACAGGTGTATGGCAGGGATATATAAATACCACTTGAATTTACAATCATGATGAAACCCCCCAGTTTATAAACTATGGAGTTGATGGTACTCCAAATGGTTTAGTATATGCTGGAAGAGGGGAAAGTTGTCAAAAGATGATAAGAGAAAATAGAGAATGCGTAACTATACATCTTTTTGTTTCCTTTGGAGGAGATATAGCAATGTGCCAAATCATATTCAAGGGAAAAGGGATTAGTGCCCACATGGCTCCGAAAGAAGCAGTTATACGTATTCCAAATCTTCTAATCTCCACAAATGAGAGTGGAAGCCAGGATCACAGTACACTTCTAAGTGCATATCAAATGTTTGACCAATTTTTAGAAAAAAACAATATAAAACGGCCTGTTGTTGTCGTATCTGATGGTCACTCTTCAAGATTTGATAGTGATGTATTGACATTCCTAAGAAGCAAAAATATTAGACTTTTCATCACTCCACCTGATACAACTGGCGTTACTTAGCTCCTTATTCAAACAATCAGCAACTGCACTCTGAATACAGAAGTGCTAAATTTGTACTTTATTCTCCGTTTATGACAATCAACAGAGAAAGTTTCATGAATATACTTGCAGAGTTATGGCCAGAGTGGGCATCAAAACAAACAATCATAAATGCAGGTAAAAAAGTTGGCATTTCAAGCGGAGGACTTAGTGTTAAGTGGATGCAGGAAGATAAGTTTTTACGAGCTGTGTATTCATGAAAATACCGAAAAAGATCATATATCAACAGCAGTAACAGTTTCATCTCCAAAAGATGTTCGCTGTGGCTCAGCAAGATATTGGAAACATAAATACGAAAGTGCCTTGGAAGCTTATCAAACAGTATCTGATAAATCAATATCACTGGAAGAAATACCTAACTTGTTGCCAGTAACCAAAGTAACACCTAAATTGAAAAAAGAAAATGTTAGAGTTACCCAGGTTCACGGCTCAATGGAGGGGGAAAAAATATTGGAAACGGTTTCTTTAATCAAGGAAGACAAAGCCAAAAAGGAGAAAGCAAATAAAGAAAGGAAATCCAAGCTACAACAACAAATTGAGGCATTCTATAAATGTAAGGAAGAGTGTACATGTGGAAAGAATGTTAGCGCAGCAAATAAACTTCGAGAATGCTCGTGTTGTCATAATGTTTTGAAATCTACATATAGTAAAGCATCATGCCGAGGTAAAACAGGCTTGATGCTGTACTACATGTAGATTTCATAGGACCCAAAAAATGCCTTCACTTTGAGTCTGATGAATATAAAATTGAAAACTTCATTCCTATAACTGATTTAATCTAGAATACAACCTAGCGTTCTCTATTCGCCTCTTTTTGAATTAAAGTTTACCTGGATCTTACTTTTGTATTTTTTGTTCATTACATTTTTTTTAAGTTGGTTAATGCTATTAAAAAAAAAAAGTAATAAAAAGTAATAACTAAAGTTTGTTATATAGTTTTTGATTTGGTACCTCAAAACGTTAGGTGCAGCACCTCAAAATGCTAGGTATTTAAAAAAGCGATTTTAAAAAAATTGGATTTATTCTGCGCACGCATCTTTTTAGCATTGTTTTTGGAGTCTTAAGGCAACATTTCTGATAAGGTTCTGCAAACTTATTTTCAAAAGGGATTGAATTATTTAAAATTATTTTTAAAAAAATAAGTTTATTGCTTATAGACTATTTTCAACGTCTTCGTAATTTAGATTATTTTGTAAGGATTATCTGTAATATTTTTTTGTTTATGACTTAACATTATATTCTTTAATTAGATTATTCAACGCTTTTAAAATTTAATTAAAAAAATCGAGTTCCATGTTGGTTTAATTCAAACCTGACATTCTGAGGTCCCACTACATTCTGAGGTCCTTTTACCTGTAGATGGTACATCAGATATCGACGAGGATCTTATTTATTACAATAACTACAATCAAAGCGATATCGAGTCTTATAAAAATATATCGTCAGATGAACAGCTTGAAATGTACGATGTAAAGAATCAAGTAGAAAATGCGTGTACTTATGACACGGAAAACATGAGCTCGGATAATGATAAAAGTAGCGAGTAGGAAGAAGCATCAACAGATGAAATTGTTAATTAGCAATTTAACTATTTTTTTAATTCATCGTATTATTTAGGTTAAGAAAAACTTTAGCTCATGTTAAAAGATGATCAACTTTTTTTTACATCAAAATAAGTAAAAGTACCATCCTTATTGCAAATGCTTATAATGATTATCTACTGGCACCGGAAGCGATGATCGTACCTGGGTCTTCAATTAATTACTATGAATATAGTTTGGTAAATGAACTACCTAGTGTGCATAAATTGTCCGCAATACGTTTTACGGACGTCACACGGACATCTTACGGACTTACGGACGTTTTACGGAAGTCCAACGGACGTCATTTCGACAATGGATGCCCACTGGATAGAGGGTTAGTTCATCAAACGCATGAAGATTAGCGAAACGGAGCGATATGTTATACATTATAGAAACCTTAAGTTTTATCAAACACAGGGGTATGCGTGTTACAAAAATCCATCGAGCGGTCTGTTTCAGGTAGACGGCATGGATGACACCATATATTAAGCTGAATACTAATCTAAGTTTTGAAGAGAAGTTTTCCAAGCTCTAATGTTATGATGAACAACTCAGTCTTTTGGTAAACGATGGAAATCTTCGCAAGGATAATAGGGTTGACCGTCCGCAATTGTGAAATAATAATCCGCGGTGTGAGATAAATAAGATGCGCCACCAGGTTACGATCCCGGCTTAACTGTCGCGCATGATATTTAGTTAAGCATCCTTAAGTATCCTTGTATATCAAAAGTATCCATGATTTATCCAAATGTTTGATGTTAAAATCCCGAGGTCTGGAAAATATTTTAAAAATTTTGGTGACACTTTTAATACTTAATGTACGAGTTTTGGGAAAGCAATCATTAGGCTAGTATACTATACACCAACTACTTGTTGATAAAGGTTGAGGCTAAAGATGCCTATAAAGATAAGCAGGTGCACTCGGAAGATTATGATTTCACCAAGTACACAGTTGAGAGGAAAAATTCGAATTAAATTTCAAGTCGTTTGCTAATTTTTTGTTTGATTGGTTGCAAAACCGTAATGCTTTTTTGAATAAATTTTCAAGTATATTAAAATATTGAGTATTGAATATTGAATGGGAAATTATAAATCGAATATTGAATGGGAACAGGAAATGATTTTGTAGCTTTACGTGTCGAGCTAAACAAGGTATAATTACTTAGTGTTTTTTTAATCTCAATTGATCTTTGCCATGTGATTCCGTTATCTTTTTTTTTATCTAGACTCTCGGTATTTACAAAAACCGCAAAACACCTGCACACACTCTCCTCTAATTTCAAAAAAATCTTGAAAATTGGCAGAAAACAAAAATCAAAAATTCTATTTAAATACTCCATTCTTCAAAAATTATTCCTTTCGATTTGGGAGGGGGGGGGCTGCTGATATTTGCTATATAATATCCATATGATTTTATAAATAGAGGATTTATGTGTATGCCAGGGGCTTATTTCAATTTGAATATTGCTCGTTAATGTTACTCCCAAGTTTTCTTGGCCACTGCTCATTAATAATCAAGAGTTTGACTTGTTAATCTTTAATCCGCGCGTACGGAGTATCTCGTTTGTCTCGTATTATAATGGAATTTTCTCATTTTGTCACGTATCGTAATAGAATGTCTCGTATCGTAATGTCACGACTTGGATCGTTGTGGCATGTCTCATTTTATATCAATCTGTCTTGTAACGTTTCATACTTTCTTTAACAATAAATATGAAACATAAAATTATGCCTAATTCAATTTGTACAGAAACATTCTAATATGGTATATCATTTAATGATAAAAATATAAAGTTATTATTTTATTTGCCTAAAATATGCCTTGAGGAAGCAGAGATCACTTAAGGCTGCGTCTCCGAGTCTTGTTCGAACTTTTGTGCAGACTCTACAGACTCTACAGAGAGAGACTCGCTCAGACTCTACACTCGATGGCGGAATCAAAATCAAATGTGAGTAGATGGAATCTAATATTTTGCCACGAACGCCATTCTCTTCAAAGAATTTCATTTCAGATTTAATTTTTGAAATTAAGCTCTTATTTATTATTTGCTGAGTTGAGTTGGACGTCGATAATCATAGAATATCATAGAATTTGATGAGTTCGCCTAGCTGCAGTTGGTTCAGATTCTCATAAAAAAATAATCTATAATGGGGTGCAAATTGTCTCTTAAAGTCCGTATCCTTGACAATCAACTTGACTTTATTAAGATATAATTGATATTATAGGGCTTTACCAAAAACAATATGACAAAAACTTGAAGGGGGACATATATAGGGAAAAGGCGGTTCTGGCGCATTGACCCTTCCCATACTTAAGGATGCATAAAAAATGGTGAACACTTCATATCATGTTCTTGGACAAAACCAATACTTAAGAGTCGTCTTTAAAAATCAAGAAGAAGTATAAAAATAATCATGTTATTTCTATACCAGTTCTTCAAGATGCCTGTTCTTCGCTTGGTTTATTGCCTTGTTTTGTAATGTCCGATAGCCAAGGTGTGAATTCCGTCTTCTAAGATGAATCTTTTGTCGTCGTTAGCGCTGAGTGCGACTTTGTTGATTTCTTCGGTGTAGACATCGTGATGACGTGATCGGAAGACGTTCATGGTGGTGAGTTTTTCTGTCTTGTTCATTAAGCAGTCGTAGTAGTCTTGATGAGTGATGTAATTTTTAACAATGCACTTCTTAACACCTTTGCATTTTTTATGTTCTTGATCATCTATTTCTTCAGGGATGTAGTAAGAGTAGAGTTTGGGTCGAAGACCAACAAACTGCGTGATTTGCTTTCCACCGGTTTCATCTTTAAACTTGCCAATGATCTTTTTATTTTCGCCTACTTTGAATCCAGCGTTTTGAATGGCGGGATGATCTTTAGGAAAGTCGCTCGTGTCAAATTTTTCAAGTACGTCATCAGCAATGTCTTGATAAAAATCATCTGTTTTGATTTCGTAAATGAGCGAGTCAGTGTCGGTCATGAGTAGTTTTGCACGATCGTCGTATTTAGGCTTGATGCAGTCATAGTGGTGTTCAAACATGAGAGTTTTGCTCAAATCGAGGATGCTCATTCCCAAGTAAACGGGTTTGTCGAAAGTGACTTGTGTTTTCTTCATATGAATTGCGATGAGTTTTTCATCAAAAATGGTGCACCGATCATATCGATGGCTTTTGGATAATTTTAAGGCTTCTTTTTTAGTGGTGACCAGTTTAATATCGACATGCTTTAGAATATTTTCCATGGTTTTTCCAAACACGGAGTTGTTCATGAGTTTAAAGAATTCTTTTTCAAAGTCGTTTTTAGCGACTTTTCTTTTATTGGTGTTGAGGTCGATGTATTTTTTCATGAAAGGTTCTTCTTCTAAGGTGATTCCTCGATGAATTTTGGTGATGACTAAACCCAATCGTTCATAGAGTTTTAGGTTTTCGTGATGAACGACGTATTTTTCTTTGTTGTTTAAATTGGGAACGAGCTTATCCACTTTTCCAATGGTTAGTCTTTCAGGAGCCAAAGGGTAGTCGTTGTGAAAATCGTGAAGCTCTTCAGGATATCTTAAATCAACTTCCAAAATGCACGGCATGCTACGCCAATTTTCAACATCAGTCATCCATCTAAATCCTCTAACGGGAAGAGGTTTGCTCATGGCCCACCCATAAAGGTTATTAGCGTCTAAGTACTGAATGAATTTCGATGGTTGTGAAGGATCATAGTTTTTCATGTATTTGTTATTAGCGTTTCCAAGTCGGTTTGAGATCATGCATATTCCGCCGCTTATTCCTTTTCGGATCATGTTGAGCATATCAATATCGGTTATTAAGTCCAATTTAATTTTAGTTTCCTTTAACATGGCGTCCCAAGCCAAACCAGGAGACGTGTAATACCAAAGAGGGTCTAGACCGTAATTTTCTATGCAATTGTCTCTGAAATTTTCAAAGACATCAGCTAAAATGAGCACGTCTGAGATGTTGTACAGCTCGTGATAATCTTTAAACGTTTTGCATCCAAATACGTTCCAAACGTTTTGTGCATGCGCGTAGTCTTCATCGCTGATGTGTTTATCGTCTAGTTTAGAGTAAAAGGCTTCTTTGGGTGGCAATTGTGTTTCAGAGAATTTTTTAATGGAGTCCACCCATTCGTAAGGGTAAACACCTTTTCTTAATAGCAAATCTCGTTTTGCTCCGCTGTGGAATGAATTTAAGTTTTTGCACATGATGTCTCCTTTTTTAGATCTTCTATGAGCGCAATCTTCACAATTGTCTTTACATTTGCATTTTTTACCTTTCTTAACCATACAGTCCTTTTTGCATGTTTTTGGATCTAATTTTGAGCACTCCTCACACAAATCTTTAACAAGGTTGTCAGTTAAATCTTTTAAAGGGCTTAACATGAACCTGTAGCTGTCAACGAAACGTAAATCTCTATACACTCTTTTTGGTTTACCTTTCTTATCAATAGAATCTCTCACTTTGATGCTTTTTGTGAAGCTGATATATTTTTCTTCGTTATTAGGTATACAAGTGACCTTTCCTTTTTTTACACCTAATCTCTTGATAAACAAATGAGCGTCGTAGCCAGACAAATTGTGAAAAACGACAGGAATAAATTTTTGAATTTTATAATCCAAGTTGCATTTCTTATGAGCAGCACCACGGTACTTTCCAGTCAAATGGCAGTGATCCCATACTTTATCACCGTTAAGATCTTTATTGCAAATATGACATAGAGTTGCAACCTCAAAATTCTTTTTATCCTTATCAGTCTCTATTCTCTTATTTTTCCATTGTTCTTGCCGTGAATAACTATCATCACAAATCTTTATAAAGTTAGCTTCAAGCATGGTAACAAGTTTTCGAGCAACGTCATCCTCATCGCTTTCTGCTGTATACGTTTCAAGCTTTCCCTTGTAAATGGTTTCGTCGTAGCATTTGATATAATAGACGATGGAGCTTGGAACATGCTTTTGACATTTTTTGGTATATGACTCTTTATTATTATACTCAGTGTTGTCATCGATAGGTTTGATGAAACTTTCAAAGTCGGCATAGACGCAGTACGGAACTCTCATACTATTGTTGTAGTTTTTAAACTCAAGGGTCGACCCTTCTTTTGGAAGATCGATTCTCATAGGCGCGTTATTATAGCAGTATTCTCGATGTTTTTGAAGCTTTTCTTCTTGGTCATAGCCGTGCATGCACCTTCTGCAAAAATATCTTTTATGTTGATGTTTTGATGCTGAAGAACGAGCAAACCGACTGAAATTTTTAATGAGGCAATAATGGCTGTTTTCTTCGTTTGAAATATACAACAAATCAACACAGTGCTTTCGATCATGAAATTTGGATATTTGCATAGGTTGAGGTTTATTCATTTCGTAGTGAAAGACGTTCACGCTGATGTCAGGATTATTTTTCTCAAACTTTTCGACTTGAGTCACCTTTAAAGGAAACTCCATTCCTGCCCAATTCAACTCTTCTGATTTTAAAATAAGATCATTGTCAATTCTTTCATTGTCTCAATTTTTAAGATTCAGCGCCCTGGCGACAGACCATTTAAAGAATTGGTTGTCCTTGTTTACCATGTTGATGATCGCCTTTTTGTCTTTTAGCTCTTTAGACAGCTCCATGTAGGAAGAACCCTTGAAAGGTTCGTAATCGATAAATCTGATATCCATTCTTAAAATCTTCGACAAGACGCAATTGGATCCCATCTTGTTGTAATTAGCGCTTCGCTCCAAGATTTTTTCTTCCATTTGACTCACAACCGTTCTTACATCTGTACCCTCCAATATAATTTTCAAGTTGGATGAAAAGTGAGCCATCTGAGTAGTCTCTTCACCTGTTAAGATGCTTACGCGAGTCATTTCACAGATTAAAACAATTCTTACCTTTGTGTTTCTTTCTCCTTCCATGGTTTGAATGGTAGACTCTCTCACCAAGTTTAAAAAAGGAACAATGTCTTGGTATCGAGAAGAAGGTGTATAAGAAAATAGTCTAGCAGCACGCTCTGCAGAATGTTCAGTCATTTTAAACTTTACTGTAAATGGTTTTGGCGCGAGAGGTTTATACACTGTTTTTAATACAAGTGATTTGATAGACTGTATCTTTTCATCGATTTGTTTCACTGATTCGTTTACATTCTTCTTGACTACTTCAGGAACGTAAGGATCTATCCATTCTTTAATATCATTATACTTATTTGCAACATATGACGTCACACTTTTTACAGCTGCCGTCAGACTTGAAAAAAATGAAGGTTTCGTTGGAATGACTGGTTTTGGTGTCATGACAGGCGATGAATCTAAAACCTGCTCATCAAGGATGTGATTTGAAGCGATGACAGGTCTTTGAATATTAGGATTTTGCAAATGAATTGGTTTCGGAGCAATAGGAGGTTTTACCACAGGTCTTGGTGGAATGAACAATGGTTTAGGAGCAATGACAGGTTTCGGAGCGATGGGTGGTTTTATCGCTGCGGAAGGTTTGACAACAAACTGCACTTTTGTCTGCTTTATTGAAACTTTTGTCGGTTTTACAGAAACTTTTACAGGTGGTTGAACAAACCTAACCACTGTAGGACTATCATTAACAGGCAAAGGTCTCGCCTCAGTCGTTCGTCTACGAGGAGCAGGACCATACCCAATGATGGGTCTTGTTGTTTTAACAGCCTCAACAAGCTCTTCCCTAGTCATTCTGGTATATCCTTTTATCGCTCTTTCTTTAGCATCCCTTCTTAATGATGCCATTGATACTTTTCGATCTTTAACAGTTTTACTTTCCATTTTTATTACGGAAAGATTTATGTTTAAGCTGCATTCAATTTTTCGCTCTTTGGCGGTAGTTTTTGCTTTTTGCTTTTTAGCATCAGTTTTATCACCCATTTTATTAATGGAAAGAAAATTTTTTTCGATGCATTCAAGTTTTCGCTCTTTAGCAATTAATTCTGGTTTTGAAGAATAGATACTCATTTTTATTATACTAAGATTTTCTTTAAGTCAATTCAATTTTTTTAAAATCTTGGCACACTTTCAGCATATTTTCTTCTTCGAAAAGTTTTTACCGTTTTTTAATTCCCCGCGAAAAGAATTAAAAAATTATTTAGAAAGACGTGAATACATATTTTTAATCTCTCTAATATGTTCAGTGATTTTACGACAATTATTACGTCCGCTAGCATTTAGTTTCCAATTTGTTCCTATCAGGAATTTATTACGCAGATCAATATCTTCTTTTATATTTCTGATCACTTCTTCAAAAGGTGCTACTTCAACCATTTCTTTGAAAATGATTCGATGTTCCTTTGGAAGTTTTCTTATGTTTTTTAGAAATTTAAGCAAACTTTTTGATTTAGCCGTATCAGAAGTTGACTCAAAGCTATCATCAAGAGCATTTAAAAGATCATCCTTTTGCATGCTTTCCATCTTTTTATTTATGCCAACAATTTTATTTAAGTCAATTTTTTAACATGACAAAAGTTAAAAAATCAATTTTGCTGCTTTTTACGTTTTTCAAGCTTTTCAGAATTTAAAAATTCAATCTTGATTCCATTATCCACCTTTCCATCTCGACGCTCTAAATATCTTCATCCACGTCCAGTTCCTGCCATCGCTTTGTAAAGAGACTTGTATTCTACCACCTCGCCCGTTTCAATGTTGGTTATTCTCACAGTGATGGGTGTTTTTTCTTAACAAAACTAAGCCATTCCCATTTTGGATCAACAGGTTTTTTTTCTTTTGGAGGAGGCTTTACTTTTTTTTCTTTTGCTCTTTCTAAAATCTCATCTATACTGATCAAATTATTTTCAACCGCAAGCATCATCAACGTTATTAAATCATCTGCTGTTTTACTAACGCCGTTTTCATTCAACAAATTTTTCAAATACGATGTTGTATATCTCATTTTATTATAACAAGATTTTTTTTTAAGTCAATTCAATTTTTTCTGAAAAGACATCTTAATAAACAGCAGTCATGTTGGTTCCATCTGAAACAAATTTAAGCAGTTTGTCAGAAATAACCACTGCAAAAATAACTGTATTTGCAATAATTGAAGTTCGAAATTTAAGGTTTACCACTAATTCAGCTGTTTCCGACGCCACTCTTTCTTTTTGCTTGCTGATATCCACAAAGAACAACGGATATAGTTTTATATATTCAAGCAAGGTTAACCCTGATTGACAAACAAGATCATTTGTGCCGTAATATTTTTCATCAAAAGAGAACGCATCTGAATAAGCCATGACCACTCTCTTTTCTCCAAAATTCAAGTCGTAATTGTAATTTGGATACTTTATTCCATTAACAGTCACGTAAAAATTGCTAACATCACAATGGTCGAATAGTTACGGATTAACTGTTTGACTGGAATTTCTGTTTGTCTGAAGTCCGAACAAGATAAATCTTGGAATGCTTTTGTCAGTGACTCTTCCAAGCGACCAGGTAAATTCTGTTTGCCCGGCTGGAATAAGCTGTCTTTCACATTTGTTTGATTTATAAGCCACTTGAATGGGGATTTTTTGAGCCATTAAATTCATGAAATCAGTCTTTTTCGAAATATCCAATTCAACGCGAGGCATATAAAGTCTGAATTTTTTAAGGTTGATCATTCCTGCACTAACACTTTCCGCTCTATAAATTGCATCATCGCATTCTTTCTTTGTAAAGGTGATGGTATGTCTAAACCCGTAAACAACTTTGTCATAGGTTTCGCAAAATCCAAAAATGTGTTTCAACGGAATTTTAAACGAAAAAGCTCCAACGGATGTAGTATCTGCAAACAAGTGGTCTCGTCTAACATTGAATCCTGAATTTCCAACAAGATTTGACGTATCCATATACCACATCTGTTTTAATCCATCAGCAAACTGAAATCCATAAGGATATTTCATCAATCCAAGTATGGTGGTGGCTGGACCTGGATACATCACTCTTTCCACTTGCTCTCCCGACAAGTCATAAGTCACATCATTAAACAAATACATCAAAGCGTTGTTCACCAGTGCAATGTTGTCTTTAGCATCATAAAAGGTTCCATCGCTCTTTTTCAACACTCCTTCAATAAGAATGTAAGCCTGTGATGGTACTGTTTGAATCGATTGGCAGTCAATCTCAAAAGTAATCGTGCCTGAAGAATTTAAATCGAGATTGGTTGGAAGGTACTCAAAAAAATCAACTTTTTCAATACCAATATCATACTCTGGGTTCTCAGTAACTCTTAATCGCTCAGTACTTATCATTTTTTATATAATAAAAAGAATTATTTAATTCATTTCAATGTCTATCATCGCAAGAAATCGCAAGTTTATAACAAGCCATCGCAACAGAATGCTATCTTCATACTATTTTCATGCCCTGTCCCATTTTCACCATGTCTTGAATTCGAATCGCGTTCTTTTTAGACATTTTCTTACTTTGAATAGATGAACCAGTCTTTAATTTCTCAATGGTCTTTTTACCTTTATCAATAGCTACATCTCTAGCAGTGGAAATGGCTGAAAGGGCTAACTCTGTCCCAGCAGATTTTGCAGCTGTAATCGCTTCTTGTCCAATTTTACTTGTAGCAGCATTTTTAAGCAAATTCACTGTTGCTTTTGACACACTTGACGCAGCTGCTCTTTTTATGAAATTTTTAATCATGTCTACAATACCACCTCCACCAACAACGTTCTTTTTCACATATCTTCTTTTGTTCACAATTAGCATTTTTTAAATAAAACACTTTTTTTAAATAATTTTATCAATAGTCCTCATTAACGATTTATATTCGTCTTTATTAATCTCTCCTTGTCTCAACAGCTCATCGCAAATAGCAACAGCCACATTTCTTGACTCTTTATTCCCAGCATGCCATGCAGCAATACTCAATTCAAGCTTTTCCACCAACGCATTAGGATCGCCTGGAAGAATAATGACACCACGACCTTTTTTACCTTTTTCAATACGCATCATTTTTTCCCAAATAGGAGCAATAAGTTGCTGATACTTTGGTCTTCTTGATGATTTCGGTTTATGCGGTTGGGAATCAGATCTTATAGCATCACAATCCATTAAAATTTTTTCATAATTTTGCAAATCTTCATCGGTATAGCTCTTTGGCATTGTTAATTCAGTCATCAGTTCCCAAAGACCTTATGTTCCTTCATACCTTTCACCACCGACAATGATATCATTTCCATCTATTTCAACCTCCATTTTTCCAATGTACATTTTATCTCCTACTTTGTTCACTTCGAAAGGTCTTTTCTTTTTTTGATCGACTGACAGGCTCTTGATCATCTTTTCATTGCTCTCGATGATCGGCTTGAACAGCTTGCTCAAATCAGCTTGAAAATTCGTATCTGAAATGTTGTCATTCACGCTGTTCTGATAAATTCTCTTTCGTCTGTCATTAATTTCTTTCACAATTTCATCCCTTTTATTCAGGTCTTGTATTTTAAAGAAAAACATCTTTTTAAAATTCGTGGAAAAAAACATAAATTGGTTTTACGATTATGTTGATCCTTTTTAAAATACGTGGAAAAAAAACATAAATTGGTTTTACGATTATGTTGATCCTTTTTTAGACAAATTGTTAAACGTTTGAATTGCGTCTTCTCGACCTTTTTGGATCAAGTTTTCTTTAGTAACTTCATCTATTCCGTTTTTGGCTTTGACTCGTATTTCCTCCATCAAGGATTTAAATTTTTGAAGCTCACCAAGAATCAATTGAAACTCTGAATCGCTTATTTTCCCGTCCATCAACGCTTTGGAAATGTGCTCGCTGATCGTGTTCAATTTCGACTCGGCCAACACTTTTATCTTTTCATGTTTTTCCGCTTTCAATGCCATCTTTTTATTCACTTGCCCTCCTACAATGGATAAAAAACCCATGCCAATAGCCACACCTTCACATGCAATCGCTGCAGGACTGGCAATAATGGTTGATAAAAGACCAATTTCAGTCACACCTAAAGCAATGCATAAGGCTTGCATTGTATTATCCACATTAGAAATGATTCTAAACACGCGATGATACTTTTTGCTCAGATGAACTCGCTTTGCTTTTTCACTCTCTATCTCTTTTTGGATTTCACTTATTTATTGAAGGCGGTAAACATGTCCTTCATCTGCAGGAGCTGTTGGAAGAACTGGATAAAGTTTTTCATTCAATATTTCCATTTTTTATTAATAAAAATTATTTTAAATCAATGTAATTAATTTTACAAAGTTTTTCTCCTTTTTTAACAACCACGTCCTGTTTGCTGTTACTATTCACGTCCATAATAACATCATCTACAGACTCTGAAATAATAACTTCGCTTTTTCTATAATTCAATTGATCAGTAATTTTATTCATTAATGTTATCACAGCAACACCTTTCTCCAAATTCAGCCCAATGGATAAAGCTATCATTGTATGTGAGAGAGCAGCAAATTTAATGTCTTTCTGGGCAAAAATCTCATATTGTTCGTTAACGTTGAAATAAGGTGGATGATCTAACGTTTTCGTAGACACAATAATGTTGCTTGGTCTTCTTTCCTCCAACTCTCTAACTCTCTCTTCCAAAATTTTTAATTGCAAATCCAAACTGTGAACTTCTGCTGAGGCAACATTTCTAAAAAACTTGTGAGGAGCATGCATTTTACATATTAAAAATAAATTTTTAGATCATTTTTGCAAACTTAACAATTCATTATTATCTACCCATGAATTAAACGAGTCTGGATATCCCAACCATTTGACTAACAACTTGCTCTTGGTTTTGCGAATGACTTTTTCAATTCTGAATATGTCTTGATGCGTCTTTTGCATCTCCTGTTCGTAAAAGGTGCCTTGAATTTCTTCACCGTTAGCGTCAGAGATTTTATACGTGGGCGGATTCGTATACTGAACTTTTGACACGGTAAAAACCTCTTCAGTCCATCTCGGCGTATAGCCCTTTTCAAAATGAGACTTATTTTTTACGATCCGCACTTTGTCACCCATTAAGAATTTTGGATCTTTTCTTTCTTTCTGTTTACCATTCAGACTCCACCAGACCTTATATTTATTCTTTTCATCGCTAGCTTCAACTGGTGTCATTTTGATAGAAGAGTGCTTTGTGTTGTTGTAATTTTTCACCATCTCATCCAATACGTCAATGTATTTATTGGTGTTGTTAGCTGAAAAATATTTAAACATTTTCTCTTTCATTGTTCTATTCCATCGCTCGACAACACAACTTTTTTCCTCGTTTTCAGTAGAATACAATTGAACATCCAACGCTCTCACATGTCTGTTGTAAAACTCTTTTCCTTTATCCACCCACAATTTAATGCATTTTCTTTCTGTGAAAATCTTTTTCAGCGCTTCAGCCACTTCAAGACCTGTTTTGCTTTTTAACGGAACAATCCATCCATACTTTGAAAACACATCGATCACCATGAGCAAGTATTTTACGCCGTTGTTGAATTTTGAAAACGACTGCATGTCAACCAAATCTGCAGCCCATATTTCATCAATGTCATTCACAAACACTTTTCTTCTTTTAAAATGATGAATGACTGGTTTATGAAGCTCGTTTGCAAGTTGATCCGTCCATTTCAAATTGCTCACACCAAATCCTTTTGTTGCTGAAGATGATCCATGAGAAGAAACAAACTTGCATTTGGTTGTCCCGCAAGAGTCGCCTGTTCCTTTCAACATATGTCTGTTGTTTTTTGTGATTTCGTTTTTCAAGTGAATGGTTTCAGTCTCTCTTTTACACTTAACACAGTACATTTTAACATATATAAAAAAAGTTTATATAAAAATGGAAGTGATGAAATTGTCGTGTAAAATTGGAAAAACCAAAAGAAACAACAGCAAGCTTTTACCAAGAAGCATTCGAGGAATCATTGTTGGAAAGTCTGGATACGGAAAAACAACGTCGCTGCTCAATTTACTGCTCAGACCTGGATGGCTCGATTATAACCGCTTGCAAGTGTTTGGAAAATCCCTTTTCCAACCCGAATACAAAATACTCAAAAGATCCTTCGAAAATAAACTTCCTAAAAAGGATATTGTTGATTTGTTAATGGATGATGTACAAGACGAAATGGAAAAATTGAATTTAATCCATTAAGATGTTATTAACGATCTTTCAAAAAAATATTCCGACAATGATGATATGGAGTGTCATTTCTTTGAAACTGCTGACGATGTACCTGAACCTGAATCCTTAGACTCGACCAAAAACAATTTGATGATCTTTGACGATTTGCAATTGACCAATCAAAACAAGTGCGAAAAATATTACATCCGAGGAAGACACTCTAACGTCGACTGCTTTTATCTCGCTCGAAACTATTTCGAGATTCCAAGACATACCATCCGAGAAAATGCCAACTTTATTTACCTCTTTAAACAAGACCAAAAAAGCGTTAATCACATTTATCAAGATCATGTTTCGTGCGATATGAAAATAGAAGAATTTAAAACCTTTTGCAATCATTGCTGGAATGAACCTCACGGATTTGCCGTCATCGATCTCTCTTCTAAAAAGAACGAGGGAAAGTACCGAAGCGGATTTGATGATTTTTTATTTTTCTAAAACAATTTAAAAAATAATTCTTATTTAAAAAATGTCAGGTATAATCATCGATGTAGATGGAAAATCAAGTGTTATCACCACTGATTTTTTGGATAAAATCGTTTTTGACAAAGGAAAAAGTTATGAAATGGCTTTTCTCGGTCTTGAGACTTACAACAGCATTCCAAATGTAAGCAGTAAAAACAATTCTTTCAAATACGGCATGAACAATGGAGCTCATTGGGAGAACATTATAATTCCATCAGGAAGCTATGACATTAAAGACATCAATGAGTATTTGCAAAAGTCTATTTTAAACACAATAAACAGCTCAACGTGGAAGTTATATTATTGCAAATAAAATTAATTACTCTCCAAACAACCTTCAAATTGGAATCAATCTTAATACTTTAAAATCAACCATTAAACTTGGTTTGAATTATTTGATTGACTTTAACGTGGAGAATAGCATCTCTTCAGTTTTAGGGTTTACTAAAAGAAAATTAAATTCCAATTCCGAATACGAGTCGGATCATATCGTTAGAATTTCAAGCATTAACACCATCAGAATCGTTAACAACGTTATCGGATCATCCTATATTAATGGAACCCAATTAAATTGCATTTACTCGTTTTATCCAAATGTTAGTCCAGGTTTTAAAATCATCGAGAGACCAATGCATTTGATTTATCTTCCTGTTAAACTGTTTGAAATTTCAACAATGGTTACTCGCATCATTGATCAGAATGGAGATTTGGTTGATTTTCGTGGAGAGGATATTACAAAACGATATCATATTCGAGAAATGAAATAAATAATTTTTAATACATAAAAAATGAGCAATTATCAAAATATTAAAATAAATATCTCGCAGAGCCAATCTGATAAAATTAAAAAAGCCATTCAAGACAAAACCGATACTAGCATTAAGCTTTCTCATCAAGACTTGAACGGTAAAAATGTTCTAGCTATCACTAATGTGCAATTGAACAAAATTAAAAAAGCGTATGAAACTGGTAAAGGAGTCACTCTTAAATTGAGCAAAAGACAAATTGCATACAACTCGAAAATAGAAGGAGGTTTCATCGGAGCTCTTTTACCGTTACTAGGTATGATAGGCAGCACTCTTGCCACAAAAGTAGTCCCTGCTCTAGCCACTGGATTGTTAGCAGGTGTAGGTTCTTCTGCTGGTTCTGCCATGGTGGATGGAATCGCTGGGCGAGGTCTTTTTTACCTGAGCAAAAATGGAAAAGGAATGAAGATAAAAACTTTAGGTGGAGATGGATTGTTTATCACCCCATGGACTAAAAATGTTCACGGTGATGGACTCTTCATTAAAACTGGAAAAGGTTATCAATCTGTTGGAGCTGGATTATTACTCGGTCCAAACTCACCCTTTTCAAGCATTCCTTTTTTAGGTGCTATTCTATGAAAATCGCTTGTTAAAAAATTCGGATAAACTTTTTAAGAAATTAAAAAAATTATCGACTTTCAATGGATTGACGTAGAAGGAATTGTTTTACCTAATAAAGCTTTGACTAACTTTCAGTTGATAAAGGCTGCTAAACAGTTAAAATTAAAAAACTTTCAAGGTGTGTTTGTTAGGGATGAGTTACCAAAAAAGACAAGAAAAAAAGAATGTGGAATTGTCAACACAGGAGATTCTAGCACAGATGGATTTCATTGGGTCTGTTGGTATAAAGACGGGGATAAAAAGTATAGTTTTGACTCTTATGCTCAGCCTCCTCTTGTAGAGCTGGTCGACTACTTGAAAAGCCCGGTTTATTATAACAGTGTAAGAGTGCAATTTGGTAACACTTCTTATTGTGGCCATTTGTGTCTTTACGTCTTGAAAAAATTGAATGAAGGTCTTGACTTTCAAGAAGTTATCAATACCTTGTGGTGACTGCTTAATGACTAAACAAGAAAAACTCACCACCATGAACGTCTTCCGATCACGTCATCACGATGTCTACACCGAAGAAATCAACAAAGTCGCACTCAGCGCTAACGACGACAAAAGATTCATCTTAGAAGACGGAATTCACACCTTGGCTATCGGACATTACAAAACAAGGCAATAAACCAAGCGAAGAACAGGCATCTTGAAGAACTGGTATAGAAATAACATGATTATTTTTATACTTCTTCTTGATTTTTAAAGACGACTCTTAAGTATTGGTTTTGTCCAAGAACATGATATGAAGTGTTCACCATTTTTTATGCATCCTTAAGTATGGGAAGGGTCAATGCGCCAGAACCGCCTTTTCCCTATATATGGGGACCATATTTGAGGGTTTCTGCAAAAAAGCAATTTGTAGTACACTCGTAAATCTGGAAAGCGAACTCAACTTTAACTTTTTTCATTGATTTTTGATTTTGTTTTATCTATTTACAATGCAAGTATTTTTGTATTTTTTTTTAATGTAAAAAAAAATACAACATTTTCCTGGACTTCTGCTATAAAATCAGGGAATATGCTGAACATTGTTTTTTTTATGGATTCTAGAGATAAGCAGTTGAAAAATTCCACTAAGCCAAGAAAGATAGATAAAATGAATGTAAAAAATATATTTTTGCAGCATAAAAATCTTTCAGAATTAAAAAAATTTTATGAAAAACATAAAAGGTAAAAAAAATTGCGATCGAAAATATAATTTAATAGAATAAAGCGTTTAGTGAGTAAATTGCAAGAGGTGCATAGCTAGATATGACAAAATATTTTGCAGTATTGAAAAAAACTCAAACATCTCACAGTGGACCAAAGGGACCGCCAGATTTTATGTCCTGTCAACTTAATGAAACCTTTTTTATATAAGAGTATTTTTCTTATAATATTGAATTGAGCGTTTTTAAAATCTAAACAAAGTGCTAAGGGTCATAAATAGGGCAAAGAGTGAAATTTAGGGACCCAAAGCCCATTTAAGAATTTTGGAGGTCCTTTACAAAAAATAAAACTTAATTTTTTTATTGTTAACTAACTCTTCTTCTGTTAAAGTCAACCACAGATGAGAGGAGTCTTCCTCCATGGTCTTTGTTTTCTTCTTGTCTTTTAGACCTATTCCATGTTGGTTTGAATTTAGAGTGAATTGATTCTCCAGATTGTTCAGCAATTTTAGACAAGCCACAATTGTGGTACTCAACAAAGGGTTACACATGACACAAGAGGATGTGTACTTTCCAACTTACTGAAAGTTTTTTTCGTAGTTTACCACATACTTTACCACATACCTTACCACATACTTTACCACATACTTTACTTGAGTCTCTTTCACACCAAAGACAAGCTTTTTTTGCTGCATGACTTGATATTCCAAAAAACTGCATTAGCACACTTCAAATAAAAGCTGCTGAAAATTTTAGGTTTTGCAAAGTGAGTTTCTCCAATATCAGTCTTAAATTGAGGTTTGATTCTTTCACATCTTCAACTATGGCTAAGATTTGGCAACGCTGTACACCACTATTTAAGTATAAATCTGAAGTAGTATTTTCATTTTCATCAAAAACATTTGCAATAATTTTCATGAAACCACCTCCTCCGTCCATATAAATCTAAACAAAAGCAGATTGGGGGTTTAGATGACGTTGGTTTATCAAATCTAGAACAAAGCTAGAAGTATCTTGAACAAAAGCGAGGTTTTTTGTAATTGTGCCATCAACATTGTCAAGGAAGTTAACCTGAACAATAGCAATAATAACGCAGAAAAAGGTTTTTCTCTTTATCTAATTTAAATAACAAAAGATATATAAATGTTACCTTTTCTACTTGATAAAAATGTGATATGGACTCTTCTAGGTCACTCAGTTTTCCAAAGATGTTGTTCTCTCCTGCAGACTTACTTCCCATTCCTTTCCGAAGAATAGATACCAGCTGGCCTTTTTTATTCAGGGAAAGTTCTAGGATAGTCTGAAGTTCCTTAATCACCTGAAGAGATATTTGTTTCATAGACCTAGGCATAAAATGTATGTAAGTATATATATTGTGAAAGCGGTGGATTTTTTTAAATTTATTTTTTTATTTATTTGATTTAATATCAATAATTGGTGGAAAGGTTAAGGGGAAGGTTTGATGGGATAAGTTAAAGGGAAGGGGAAAAATTCTGGTTAAAAGGAAGGGTTGAGTGTGTTATGATTAGGTAAATGGAGGTTGGGGACAAGGTTGATGGTCTGGGGAGTACTTAGTTAGGAAAGGGCTAGGTTTGTGTTGTAGAAAGGTATATGGAGGTTGGGTACAAGGTTGAGAGTGTGTGGGGAGTTTTATTAAATGTTTTCTATGTACGGTTCCTCAGGTAATATATTACGGCGCGGCTATGGTAAGGTGCGCGGTTAGAGCATCAAACTTTTCAATAACAATATTTAACGCATATAGTAATAATAGTAATAATATTAATAATCAAAATGCAAACAAAAGTACTTACTACTAGTTCTTCTTTTCTTACTTGTTTTTCTTAATAAATATTCTCAAATGTTCTCATCAATATATATTCTCTTAATATTAACTCATGCAAATATCAATAAATCAATACAGATAAAAACGCTTATCTAAAGTTACTTAAATATCTTTTCTTACCAATTCTTCTTATAAGTTTTTCTTTAAAATCTTTATAAATACTTCTCATAAAATTCTCTTTAAATCTTTAAAAATCCTTTTCTCAAAAATTCCTCCTTTTAAATCTCTTAAAAATCTTCTTTTAAATCTCTTTTAAAACTCTTTTCTCATAAAATCTTCTTTTAAATCTCTTTTAAAACTCTTTTCTCATAAAAATTCTCTTTAAATCTCTTTAAATCTTTTTTCTCTTCTTAACTCTTACTTTGCCTTTTTTTCCTCCTCTTAACTCTTACTTTGCCCTTCCTTTCTTTTACTCTTTGAGCTTTTTATAGTTTTCAGTTGTTATACGGTATTGTTACTTGATCATCATTTAATTACATGACAGGCTGAATAAGTTTCCGTGCGTACATCTTTTCTTGGTTGTTGTTATTTTTTACTTTTCTTTTCGCTATATCGTTTATTCATATGACAAATTAAAAAATTCTCTGTGTGTTCGTCTTTTCTGCTGTTATATCCCTAATCTTAACAAAATACAAAAATCAAACAATTTTACTCTAATAGCAGTACTTAATGGTAATAGAAACCAGCCTTTTTTAATTTCCGTTAAGTTTGGTGAGTTATGAAAAAGTTTTTAACAAGACGGCTAATACTACAAGTGTTTAGCATAAATTTTTTAATATTTCAAATTTAAATTAGAGTTACTTTTATTGTTTTTCGGACCTATGTTTTTATACAGTTCTTGATCAGCATAAAATTTTCTATAATAGTTAATTATAAAAAGAGGGTGAAAACTATATTAGTGCCCCATTTTTGCCCTTTTTTGGCCCTTTGCACTTAAAAAGAATTTCAAAAGCCCCTCTTTCTCTAAGTACACTACAAACTCTTATAAAAAAAAAGTTTCAACTAATTGACACGACATAAAACCTGGTGGTCTCTTTGGTCCACAGTGATATGTAATATTTTAAAAATATTAAAAAGATAAAAAATACTGCAGAACCTCTTTGTAAGGTTTAATTTGAATATTTGTGATAGTTTCTTTCCTGTAAACTTTAAACTTGTATATACCTCTGGTGTAATTCATTATCGTTAATTCGAAAAAGTTCAGCTTCATTTTGGCTTTTAATTGAGTATTGTATTTCAGAGTGTTGCTTGTTTAAAATAAGCTGGAGTTGCTCTGCTTCCTAAATTTTCTAAGATCACGACTATCATTAATTTATAATAGAATTGAGTGTTTTGACGGTAAATTCAACGGTTTTGGAGGGAAATTCAAGGTTTTGGCGGGTAATTAAAAAAACTTTAACTTTTAAAAAAGTTAATAAATTATAAAAATGTAACTTTATGGTAAAATGGGATTTTTTATGAGGGTTTATTTAATGAAATATATCTTTTTTATTTAAATGTTTCCTTTCTGTTCAAAGTTATTTTGCCTTACAGGACCGGTCCACTGACTTAGGAATGTCTATAGCCAGTGAAAGGATATCATCACTGAGTTCAGCAAGTAAAACTACCCAAAGGTGTAAAATCTTAGCACATTTGACCAATCCCCACCTGGGGCAAGTAGTGGTCGGAGGAGGCTGAAACTTTGTTCTAGGAATAAACACCCTTAACATGGAGTCCGGGGTGGTCCAAACCTGGCCTAAAACCTTCCCTGGGAAAAATTTGATCTGTGAATAAAATTTAGTGAAGGTTGAACTAAAACTGTGGAAGTTTATAAAGAAAGCACCCACATACAAATATACAAACTTTGAGTTTTATATATTAGATAATTCCGCAGAACTACTAAATAGAGAAAAAGAGCGTACAGCAATGAGCGTATTGAAGATATTTCAGCAAAGACCAGCGTTTTTATTAGTAAATTTTATGTGGAGATTGTATCTACTATTGAACTTTCTATGGATAGTCTATAAACTCCGAACAAATAAGGCCACTGAAACAGAGATTAAGAGAATGCAATTGCACAGTACCTCCAGTACAAAAAATGAAGGCTTAATAATTGGACCATTTAACTCGGTGCAAATAACCAATATCTGTAAATAAATTGGAAATGTCACTGTTTTACTTTACGACCGGTGTTCGGCGTTTCCGTTAACAACGAGTAATAAAGAATAAAAGTCAAACCCTGGTGCCATATAAATTTATGTAAAACGTAATTTGTTTTTTTTGAAAAGTAACTTTAATTGAATAGGAAATCTTGGCGAAGTCTCGAACAGTTGAAAAAACAATGCAAGGTATATATTTGTATATATAAGTATTGCAATTTTTTCTGAAATCTTGTATTTATATGTCTACATATGTAAACTGTTTTAGATTCAATTTGTTTTAAATGAATTATAAAAAAAGTTTGTGTTTTATTTGTTACTTTTTGATATTTATGGAAAAACTAAATGCCTAGTTTTACTCTTTAAAGTAAAAACTTTAATTTTTAACTACTTCTTGGTTACTGGATTCCAACCTTTACGAAGAATTAAACCCAGTGAAAACCGTTTCAGAAAAAATAGAATATCAAAGAGAAATAGCAATTTTATTGTCAGCACTTATTAGTACTATGAGGAGGGAGAACTAAAATAAAAACGACGTTCGATAAATAACATACACAAGACGATTCACCAACTCTTCACGTAAATAAGTGATAAAGCGTTAGAAGAAAAGTTAAATACAGTTAGGAAAAAAGGTAAACACGAAGACAACTAAACGTAAAAGTGTAAGAAGAAAATTTAAATACGTGTTAGAAAAAGACGAAAACATGGAGACGCATAAGCGATAAAGCATAAGAAGAAAAGTTAAATACTACTGGGAAAAAACGTAAACACGGAGACGCAAAGACGATAGAGCGTAAGAAGAAAAGTTAAATAAAATTCTGAAAAGACGTTAACACGATAAACGATAAAGCGTAAGACAAACTAAATACAACTGGGAAAAGAGGTAAATGCGAAGACCTGCCGCATAAATAAAAGATGAATAAATATCGCAACCGAAAAAAACAACCGAAAACTTTAAAAACTCCAAAAAAAAAGATAAAGTTAGGGGGATGAGAGATAGAGGTTAGAGCGACTGATGAGAACGGTCGTCTCTTTAGAAGGAGAGAAGAAGAAAAGAAGACAAAGTTTTTAAAGAGAAATTTTTAAGAAAGTTTTAAGAAGAATTTTAAAAAGAGAGAGAACTTTGTGATAAGAAGAGTACTTTGATGAACAAGCAGCCTTGTAAGCAGTTTAATAAGCAGTTGAGTAAAAGAAGAAAAGAAAAAGATTTTAATATTGATTAATGGAGATATTTGTAATAAAAGAAAATATAAAAGAAAGAGGAGTAATTGATATAAACAGTATTGAACACCGCAAGAAATGTTAGAAAATAATATTTATATGCGAATATAAGTTAAGCCCTTTTAGATTTAACCTTGCCGATTTCTAACCAAACTATTCCCAAACCTCGCCTTTTCTTAACCAAGTACTCCCCAGACCACTAACCTCAATCCCAACCTCCAAATCCAACTAATCCTACTAATCCAACAACCCTAAACCAAACTTCCCCTTCCCCTTCCCCTTCCCCTTACCTTCATTAAATAAACAACAAATTTAAATGAAATAGTTAATAGAACTCATTAAAAAAACGCCACCCTCACAGTACCGTGGATTTTAATAGAAGATCACAAAATATCATTCTGATACCAAAATCAATTTTATAAGAATCAAAGTCAGGTCAAAAAAACTATAATTAAAAAATGTGAAAAATATAAGTTCTCGTTTTAACTCAGTATTTTGCATGTCCTTGAATACGTTTTGGCATACATTTAATCAGATGGATACATAAATCCTTTGGAATTTCGTTTCAAATTCTTTCCAGTGCAAGTTTCAATTGCGCAATGCTTTCCACATTCTCTCTGAATAATTTTTTTTGTCCATTCATGACCAAATATTTTCAATCTGGTAACTTTGTTGGCTATGGTAGAAGAGTAATATGTTGCCTTTGAAACTACTCTTTCATCGAGTTGGCAGTATGTGCCGTTGGGCCGTCCTATCGGAAAATCCCATTTTTAGGCCTAACAGCAATTTTTATTCCGAAAAAATAATGCAGCAACTACATAACAGTTAATACTTTTTTTTTATTAAGGCACTATCTAAATGAGTTGTAACTAACACTAGAGTAACCAGCCAAATTACTAAACTCAGTTGAGAGTTCTCGGCAGCTAATTTTAGGTTCTTCCCTTACCTTTGAAAGTAATAAGCTTTGATCCCTAGAATTAAGTTTTAACGGCCTGCCAACGCTTGCTGAATCTTTTACGTTATTTGAAAGTTTGTAGTTTTTGAGAGTTGTTTGGACACAGTCTACTAGCACAATTTATCATTTGACTTCTTGTGAAACTGATTTTCTGCACATTTTTTTGCTTTTGGTGTGTTAAGAATTTATTAATTGAAACATCTCATGAAATATTAGTTAGATATTGATTTTTTTTTTCGAATTTATTTGTAATTTATATTGGTCAAAGCGAGTACAAATTTTTCAGGATTCTCCTTTAATTAAAAAGTTATTAAGTTTAAATTAACTGACTTAATATTTTTGACACATTTTTTTTATTACAGTTTTTTGACTCTCTTTTTTGATTGATTTTGGTACTAAAGATGATTTTTTTTTTATTTTATTTCTTTTGGTTATACAAAGTTTTCGAAATAAAAGTTTTAAAAAATCCCTCTTCTTTTTTTTTTTTTATTTTTTTTTTTAAAGCATGGAAATAATTTAAGTAATTGCTAAAAAAATTTAATTGAACATAATTTTGAAAACCACTGTAAAATTCAAAATTCTAAAATTGCTGGTTATGTCGTTCGATTCTTCTTTAAATTTGTTATGCTCGCTTCTCATCATCTTTTTACTTTTCACTTTTGATATGTGGTTGTTGTCAGTTGTTATCGAGACACTTCATATGGCTATCTAAACTAAACGTATTGTTTTTGGATCAGAAGCAATTACTTTCTTATTTTTCTACTACATTTATGTAAGTTCCCTTTAAATGAAAAAATGTTTGTAGCAGTGTTGATTGGGTTGTAAGGGCTTTGCGGAGTTGATATAAGTTTCATTGTTCTATCGAATGTTCAATCCAAAGCGCTGGTGCTATTTTTTGGCGTTATCTAGATGATATGTTTTGCTGAAGTAGGATTATACTCAACTTCTTTCTCACAAGGAACAAACTTTTGATGTTGGTATTTGCAGTTGGATGCACTCTGCCGCAGCAATACTGAGTTGGTCAAACGCTGCGTTTTTGTTTAATTATAATGATGTATTTGCTTCGTTATATATAGCATTGACGTTTTTTCTTTATTACTTTGGTGACAGCGAGAATAAAGTATTTATTAAACTTTAAGCTGATCTTTAAATGCAATTTTGTAACTTAATTCCCGGGCAATTATTCTGATTACGACGTTTAAATAAGTAATAAAAAAGATTAAAACCTACTGTTTATCAGGATTATGACTGAAGTAGAAAATAAACGAATCGTCAGTAATGAACTTTTAAAAAAATAAGAAATTATTTATTAAAAAAATTTTGTTCAAAAAAATCTGCATCACTTTTAAAGGTCAAAAGACTCAAAAATGTTCTTCTTACTCTTTTTTTTGAATAATTTGTAACATAATCGAGCAAAAGATAAAAAAAAAACCCTGCTTCTGTTTGTATGCAGAATTATATTTTAGGGAGTTGTAATTTGCATTTGTGGAGGAAACTATTTCTCTAGTGAACTTTATAAGTTTTATTCACTCCTTTGAAAAAATTTCCTTAAAAGATTAAAACTAAGCTATAAGGTTTTCACTCTATTCGACTTCCTATTTTAAATATGAAAAAAAAAAACAACAAACAAACAAACAATTAAACGAACAGAATTGCAAAAACATGCCGTGAAGTTAAACTTCATATTCCGGTTTATAAATATATTTAATAAGCTAATAATTAAGACTAAAATACATACTCCACCTCCAGCCAGAAACATTCCTTCTAACTGAATTATAAGTGATTGGTAGGCAAATGTGCAGCTTTCTATTTTTCTCCTAATTTGAACATAATAGCATAATTGAGTTCATGAGATATTAAATTTAAATTTTTTTTGTTTTTACGGCAAAGTTCTCTATAATTAGTTCTGATTTTAACAAAGAATAGAACACTCACTGTGATAAAAGGTTTCTAAGATTTTAGCTAAAGTAAATTTGTATTATTTGTGATAATACTTGAGCAAAGAGGTATTGAGGTTTTGAAAATTGCAGGAAATATGAACGCCATTTTGAAAGCTTTCGTTCGTGAGCAATGAGTATTGCAGCAGAAAAGCATCATATACCAGACTTTAATCTCTAAAAATAATATTTTCTTATCGCTGTGTCTTTGCCTGAGAAATCTTCAAAATAAAGTTAATGAAATTTCTTAATAAATATAATTTTTGTTAGTTTCCAGAGAGAAATAAAAACTTAGCTTCTATTAGAGATGGACGTGCAACTAGACAATAATTCGTCTGACTTTTTTTTTCCGTGAACTTTGGGAAGTCAGACGAGAAAACTTTGGTTTTTGCGCTAATGCAATTTATATTCTACCGGAAAAAATATGTTCCTGCGGCTTTTCTCTGATCTTAATGAAATGTTGTAAATTTTCGGGGGGTTATTTATTGGTTGAGCCAAAATTTAGTTAATTAAATTATCAATGCTATTCAGAAGCAATATGACAAACAAAAAGGATAACTTAGAGTATGCTTTTAAAATAGTTTGTGATTTATTTTTTATTAAATCTTTAAAGGATTACTAAAAAGAACCATTAATAGCTCTCAGCAATTGCATATTACCCCCGTCCTTAAACTACGAAACGCAATTATATTTCACCATTATTCATTTTTTTAAATAACCAAAGTTTTCTCGTCTGACTTCCCAAAGTTCATGGGAAAAAAAAGTCAGACGAATTATCGTCTAATGTGCAACCTATTGTTTTACATCAAAGAGGCCGCAGAAATCAGCGAGCCATGCGAGTTTCCGACAAACTCTACATTTTCACCCATCAACAAAAAAATCGATTAAAATGGCTGCCCACATTTTTAAAACAGAAACTCTAATCACGTGGTATTAGTTTAAAATTTTATAGCATTTGTTTAATAAGACTGTTCAGGATAAAGTAACTAATTGACGCGTTGACAAATTACCAAACAAATTGCACCAAAGTAAAGGAAATTAGTTGTCGGCACGAACAGATTTTCATCATTTTTCCAAGATAAACATTTGTAAATTTGGGAACTTTTTTTGAGTATACAAAGTTCCGTTAATATTAAAATAGACCTGAAAGGTTAATTTCAAAATGACTAAAAAAAGTATAGCGAAATATAAAAATGCTTAAATAAAATTTTTGTCAAGGTCTGGTTTCATTCAACTCCTTGGTCCTTGATTCACCAGGCTATATTTTGTGTATTTTTTGAGTATTTTTTCCAATATGTTGCCATTTTTTGCCTCGACAACTCTATAAGCTCCATAATATATATTCCACTATGCATTATTTTTTAGTAGGTGTATTTTCTAATGGAATTTTTTATAAATCATTTGATAATGAAAAACCTAATAAAAAGTTATTCAAGTTTATAATTATCTCGCAAAATGCGGTCAGATAATTCATGTTTTCGTTTTTCATATTTCATATATTATTTCATCAGTCATAAAAAGTACATAATAACGCATTTGTTTTTGTCAAAAAAAAATTAGTTTATATATAGCTGGTTAATCATACCATGTTAATATTAAATACTTAGTTATTCTTGCGGATTGCCATAAATTAGCTTTGCTAAATTCTTTAAAACTGTGACAAATTACTTTTTCCTTTATTGTATGAATGTATATATTTCTGTTGCTAAACATAAAAGTAGGAAATTCTATAATATTTATAAACTGGAATTCTACAGCAATGTAATAGATGGAGCAGTTCCCTGGACATAAAACCATTTTGCATTTTCCAGGTAGCTACAAAACTAGTTGATATTTTGTATTATTTTTTGTATCTCTAGCTATACATGTACTAAAGTAGTTAGGTAAATGATCTCAATTTCTTTATCATCATCAGTGTTATTTCTTAAAATATTAAGAATGTCTAGATATACAAAATTAAGCTAAAAACTTTGTTTACTGCTGCTATCTTGAATAACTAAAAGGAAGTTGGTGTGACTGGTTAGACGAGACCAAAAACTTTCGACGAATCCGACAGACTTTAATATAATTTAATTTCTATTTTTTAAAACAAAAGATTTGTAACAATGCGCAACGAGCATGGTTCACAAAAAAAAACTATAGGTTGCACGTACATCTCTTGTAGGTCCATGGAAATACTAAATGTTTATAGTCACAAGCGCTAGGATCTGCTTTGTAACCAACGATAAGGCTAATAAAATTATCACACTCCTCCGCATATGTTCTGCAATACCAGCTTTTAACATTTACAATTAATTGACGCTTGATCCATTCACGTAACATTCGATAAAACAGCGCTCGCAAATGGTAAGAATGATTTAAAACTTTCCTTTTTGATATTCTGAAAACAATTTTTACTAAATTTTAACCAAGTACACTAACGCTCATAATGAAAAGTCCTGAACGAAACTTTTATATTCTTTGCAAAAAATAGTCTAATGCAATAAACTTCATGAACTTTTTTTTCTAGAATTAATATAGGCCAACGAAAAAAATTATGAAAATTTTTTAAACAAATGCAACTGAATTATAAATATTTTCGGGTGCTGAGACCGTGTTTGACGTCAGTTCTCTCAATATATGGCCACGGTTGCATTTATAAATGAGAAAAGCAGGGAAAAAATGGAAAAATTTTAAAAAGTTCAATATTTGTTCCTTTACTTAATTAAAAATTTTATTTTACTTTTAACATGTTTTTTTAACAGTAGACTCTCTCTCTAATTATTAATGATTATTAGAACTATTATAATAAATAACTAACTATAACTAAAAATTATTGTAGGTGTGATAACTAGTTACTATTATAACTATTATAGCAACTGGTAATTATGTAACTGCTATATATTGTAGCTGATACCAATTTTAACTGGTAATTATTTTAACTTGTAGTTATCATAAGTATATGTTTTTTACTATATTTATTATCTATATATATTGTATTTATTATCGAATCAAATTCAAGTCTCAACTTTAGACTCGACTTGACAGAATGAAATAAGCTTAAAACCCGACTTTGACTTTGATGCCAATGACTTTTTACTTGATCTTCAAACCAAAACAAAGTTAAATTATTCAAGCTCAAAAGTTATTTTGAGAGGAAATGCAGTAAGCATCTCACGGAATATGAACCTTTGTTTGTTTGCATCCTATTTTTCTTTGCGGTACACAGTGAGTTAAAATCCATAAAATCTAGCTAAAACCCTCTTAAAAAAGTGATTGCTAGGAGCCAATAGATTGAATTATAATAAAATTAATGCCACCAGAAAACTAGAATTAATTAGTTTTTGGTTAATTTTTAAAGATTCATTAATTTTTGCGCTTTTTTTCTGAGACTTACCACGTTATTTATTTTTATAATACATTTGCTCACTACAAACAATATTTTTGCTCCTTCATTGTCATTCCTAAGATCTTGAAAAAAGTGCCTCAAACTAACTTTTTTTTAAATTTGTTCAATCAAGTGTATGATGTATATACAAATATCATATATATGTTAAATGAAAGTGTTTAAACGGTATAAAATTTTATAATTTTATTTAAATTTTATAATTATTCAGAAAATTTAATATTATTTTGAAAATTATAAAACTTACAAAATATCTTTTCTGATGAGTCTTAATCAATGAAATTTTCTGATGAGTCTTAATTGATGAAATGTTCTGATTTCTTAATTGATGAAACACAGTGTAAAATGAAATAAGTTTAATATAAATGACTTTTACTAATTTATTATTGCTATGTTCTTTTAAGAACATTGAGCACTCTATTTTAAGAACACATTTAAAACTATTCGGATATATACGTGTATATATATATATATATGTATGTATATATATATATATATATATATATATATATATATATATATATATATATATATATATATATATATATATATATATATATATATATATATATTTGACATATATATATATACTTGACATATTTTTGAAAAACTTTTTTCTTTAAATTATAAGGACCCATAAAATATTCGAGGGTCTTGAGAGACCCCTTCAAATATTTTTTATTCCAAAAAATGTTAAACCAAGTGTTTTTGTATTAGATAGAACACATTTAGGGGTGGGAACAAATTATTTTCAAAAATGCTGTTTTTGGGACACTAATATATACATACATATATATATATATATATATATATATATATATATATATATATATATATATATATATATATATATATATATATATATATTTAAAAATCAATCATTGTCTATTATGTTTAATAATCTACAATAAAGGAATTTATAATAATTAATTTTTGTGAAATTATAAAATTGAATATATATTCGCTTTAATAAAAATGAACATACTGAACAACATACCTGTGGTTTTGGAAATTGAATGGAACTTAAAATAATAGAAACTGAAACTGTAGATATAAAAAAAACAACGTTTACTTTATTACAGAAATTGGAAAAAAAATTTCAAGATGTTATATCTGTCAAATTTCAAAAAAGTTATGTTAGCAAAAGTTATATCAATATTGAGTTATGAAACCCGCGGCGTTTTCGATTATTGAAAAACAGCGCTAAATTCCCACTAAGGTTTTAGATCACTGAAAATAAAATGACGTTTTTCGTTAAACTTCCAGTGAACTTCCAGCGAAGTCGTAATATTTGCGGAAAACCCAGCGAACTCGGTGAATTTCCAGTGATCTTTTACATTTCCAGTGAATTTTCACTGGAAGATCGCTGGGTTTTTTTTGTAAGGGAATATACAGTGTTTTAAAAAAGTAAAATGTAAAATTTTATAATAATTATTTTTCATAAAAAGGAAGATTGAAGATGCCTTGAGCTTAAAAATTCATCGTGATCTTTCTGATGAACAGTTTCGATGTATCAGAATTTCATCTAAAATACATAATGCAGATATTTATCGTTCACTTCATGAAATAAAGAATGAAAGACAGAAATGTTATCCTGAGGCTTTAATTGTGACAGAAACATCTGCTTCAATTCCTTTACAGAGTTTGTTTGATCACTCTCTGATAAACAATACTAACTTACTGAATGCCAAGGCTGTATGAGAATATATTGATACAAATATTATTGAGGTCCAAGTTAACGGGCAAAGTCTTTTTCAAACAGCTTTTATTCCACTTAAATTAAAGATCATGAAGGGAACAGTATGATTGAATATTAACCGCTCTTGTACAAATTATTACAGACCCCTACATCTCGAATATCAAAAGGAAACGAAAGAGTTGATCAGAATAGCAAATGAAGAGCTTAAAGCTGAAATGAATAAACTGGTTGAATGTGAGGAAAAGTTAAAAGTAACAGAAGGCAAACTTGATGCAACCATCACTTTTAGGTTAAAACTAGATTGATTGCGTGTAAAAGACTCTAACACATTTATGCTTGTTTTGTACGCGCCCTTGGTACACATATAGTTTATTTTAAATATACGCGTTTTATTCTTTTACAAAGGATTAGAAATCGAGGAATCCAAATTTTTTATTTAAACCGTTATTTACGCGCGTATAGAACACCGACAAGCGTACGCGCGCATAACACGCCTTTTAGGTACAAGTAATGCTTATTTCTGCTAACGAATTTAATTTTCTTGGCTTAAAACGCTAGTATAATGGCTTATGTTTATATTGGATGGTCATATTATTTTTGTCGTTTTTCACCTTTTTGACTCACAGCAAATGTGCTTTGCAATGCTTACAAAATGCTCTCCAATGTTTGTCGAGATCTTCGATTATTTTCAACAAATAAAATTTAGTGTAAACATCGTACTTGCTTGTAGACTTCAATGAGATTAAGATGATACCAAAAATTCTTTTTTAAAGGTGGAAAGATTAGAGTGTAAGCAAAAAAGGATTGCATTACACAAAATATGAGTAAATAAAAATGTAGATGGAGACTCAACAACCTCTTTCTTTATTCGATCCTTGAAGCTTTGCAAAAATTTTTAAGTTAGCTAGCTATTAAATTTTGGTAGATGTAATGCACGGTAAAATGTCAGGGAGCTCTTTATAATTTTTGACAGTAGTTTAACAAACATACATTTTACAGATATAAATAATACCATGAAAACAAAATCATCTAAAATGAACCGCAACTTGCCTCTTTTATTTAAAAAAAAAAAGTGTTTCTGTTTTCTGCAATAGAAACTTAATGTTTTTGGCAGTTGACAGCAAGTACAACCCCATATGTCGCAAAACATTGTCATCAAAATTAAATTTCTTGGTATGGAAAGACGTTTCCAACTAAAAACTCGAGATGATATTTTAGTCTCTGTAGCATCTAAAAAATTTAGAGTCTCAAATGGTTGAGTTATGGCAGGTAGCTTAATCATAAATTTAGTTACTTTATAAAGTTTCGTCATACTTCCAATTTAATCAAAGCATAAAAGTTATATTCATTTTTAAATTTAATATGAAGTGAAACATAATATAAGAGCAAAGAAAATGTTTATATACTATCCTTCCATAGCTCTAGGGCCCCAATTTTAACTAAATGAGAGCGCGAAGGGGCAGACTTGGTTTTAGCTTGATACACTACTAAAAAAACCTGTTATTTTTTACAGCTAAATTAACTTATTTATTTGGAGTAAACTTGTTATCACTTGGTGATTGCAAGTCCTTTTAAGTTTCTATGTTTTGTTTTACACTCACTTCAGTGAAATTTTTTCTCTTAGGATTTCTCACAAAGCTCTCCTCAGCATCAAAAATGGCTGCTAAAGAGAAAACACACCACTATTGCATTTTCTATTCAAAGCTTAATTCTAGGAATAGAATACAGTCTTACTCTTTTGACTCTCTGGTTGTACATTAAAGAAATGGTAAAGACAAGCTCACCGAAATTTTTTTACGCGGCTGTATCAATTGCTTATTTGCTATCTTCCGCGTTTGCAACTCCGATTATCGGAAGAGTGGTTGATCAAACCCGTCAGGTTCGACTTACCTTTTTATTTTGTAACTGCTTTTTAATTGTTGGAAATATTCTATACAGCTTACATTTCTCACCCTGGTTGCTAGTGGTAGGGAGGTTCTTGTCTGGTTGTGATGGATTGAATTCAGTCATGTGCGGTGAATTAATTCGAAGTTACCCGTCCAGTGAAACAACTTATCAATTATCGATCTTGTCCATAACATTTAACTCTGGGTTTATCTTAGGACCAGGGATTAACTTTATGTTTTACAACATTGACTTTTATCTTGGACACTGGCATATAAAAAATGTCAATTTCATTGGGGTTTTCATGGCCATCGTTTGCATCATCATGGAAATATTGTGTTTCACTATGATTCACGATTTATCGAAAGAATTCGACTTAAAACAACACGAAGAGAATAATGCTAAAGTTTCTAAAATACAAGTTTTAAATGAAATAGAAGAACCGAAACTTGAATCATTACTAAATTATATGGACTCAAACCTTAACCAAGAATATAACGAAGTGTTGCCGTTAGTCGGTTCGGAAGAAGTAGATTATCAAAAAGAAAATGCATACTCACAATCATCACACATCAGTATTTTCGCGATTCTAAAACTACTGTTTACGTCATTCGATTCTTCGTTGATTTTGTTTTGCTCGTTTTTCGTCATGTTTTTTCTTGTCACATTCGATATGTGGTTGCCGTTACTTGTGATCGAGACACTACATTTGACTATATTAGAGCTAAACATTTGCGTTTTTGGCACAGGAGCAACTAGCGTTCTTATTTTGCTACTATATTTGTGTAAGCCTGTTTCTAATGAAATAGTGTTTGTAGCAGTGTTGATCGGGTTGTTAGGGCTTTGTACAATTGATATAAGTTTTATTGTTTTATCGAATGTTCAATCCAAAGCGTTGGTACTATGTTTTGGTGTTGTCTACATGATATGTTTTGCTGGAGCAGGTATTGTCCCCGACGTCTATCTCACAAACGCTTTAGCATCTCTAGTCAGTTCAAATGAACAGGCTTTTGTAGATGGCGTTCGAAGTTGGATGCACTCTGCCGGAGCTTTGCTAGGTTTTTCTAGTGCTGCATATATGTTTAATAACATCGAGGTGTTTGCTTCGTTATTTGTAGCGTTAAATTTTTTGTTTTTTGTGTTGCTTTTGGTGAGAAGAAAACATTTACTAAACCCAACGCCCATCTTTTGAAGTAACCTTACAACGTTATTCAATGGCAGTTATTCAGATAAGATCAATTGAAGCATTAATTAAATGTTATTGTTGTTTATCAGGATTTTGAATGAATTCGAAAGTAACTTTGTCATAAGTATAAACTTTTAACAAAATATGATTTTAATCCAAAGGATAAACAAAATTTCTAAAAAGAAAAACATATTGGTATAAAAAAATAGAGTTCCATGTTTTGCATGAACTATTTTTAAAATCATTATTTTAAATGTTTTAGCTTTTTATCCCTTTTTCTAAAAATGTGAATGGAAATCTTAACAAACTTTTGAAACTACCAACTCTAAATGATGCAAAATATACAATTAATCTTAATTGTTCTAATTCTTTATTTATTTGGTTTAAGCAGTCACAGATATAAATATGCCCGTCGCCAGTGCGAAAAGAAAGTACTTTTGTACTCTCTTTTCGCACCGTAGACTTCATTATTTCCTTCTACATTCCCACTAACACTGAAATAAAGAAGGTGGAGAAAATCACTGAAATAAAGAAGGTGGAGAAAAAAGAACTTTAGACTTAATTGATATCAAGTTCAACAAACTTGTTGCAGATGGATACAAATTTGATTATATGAAAGAATTTAAAAGCTTCTGTTTCTCCACAAAATGTGTATCATAATGAAAGTTTATAAACAATTGTGGAACAACAATTGTCCTTCCTCAAGGGTTTCAGAATTTCATTGGTATTGTTTCCATTTTTCCAAAAGTATTACTCTAAGGCTAGATTTTGAGCAAGTCAAACTACATTATGTTTATAGTTTATTATGGAATAGGACTGAATGATTGCATTTCAAACTAGATAACTTAGAAGTTGAACTACTGCGTTCAGCCATCAAAGTAATCAAAGATGATCTTTCTGTGACCGATGATAAGCTGTATTAAAATTTTTTCATCCTTGCAAAGTTTTTGGAATGAAAAAAGGAGAATTGATCAAAAGCAAATTGATTGAAAAAAGGAGAATTGATCAAAAGCAAAGTTTTTGGAATGAAAAAAGGAGAATTGATCAATGAATCAGTTTTTTGCTTTTAAAAAAGCATTTGAAAATTTACCTAAGATTTTTTGATTAAGTAAATTTGAATAAACACATTATATTCAAATAAATCTAAATACTTTGTTAATTTAGGTAAAATAGAAAATACATCAGAACCACATTTAATAATGGGAGAACTCGTCTCAATAAAAAGGCTCCAAAATGGGGTGGCTCTGAACAATACGCGCTACTCTCGTTATTTTCCAATAAACGTATTTATATATGTTTATTGGATAATAACAAAAGTAATGCGTGAATAAATTTATATATATATATATATATATATATATATATATATATATATATATATATATATATATATATATATATATATATATATATATATATATATATATATATATATATATATACATAGAGAGAGAGAGAGAGAGAGAGAGCAATTCCACGACAGACTCACAAAAAATGATACAATTAAACCAACCCAATATAGATAATACTATATATCAGTAGAAAGCTCTACTTCTCCTCTTTCAGAAAATATATAGCTTATTATAGTATGCCGCTATTATAAAAAATAACATGGGCTAAAACAGAAGGTAAAAGTAGGCGTTTTTGCAATAAGTTAATTCATTTTTAATCACCAAAGTTAAATTGAACCTATAAAAAATTCAAAAACTGTCTTGCTCATTGCAATCAGGTTTTTAGCTGCACTAATCATTCCTACTTATGATAAAAACATACTTATTGCCAGACGAATTCAGAATACCATTTGTTTTAATCAAATGCTATTACCACTATTGTCACGCTGTGACAATTAGGGTACCAATCGTTTTATTTCTTAGACAACCAGTAAAACTTAGGGTTTCAAAAATCCAGCGCAATGAGAACTCAATCTAGTACATCTAAAAAAATACTAACATGTTTAAAAAAATAATTAGCTCAAGTTAATTTTAGAATCTTTTCATGTCACGGCGTGACAATTTTTGAGCACTCTTGGAAAAGCTGTTAAGAGAGCCGAGTCAGCACTACCAAAATCACCCAGAAAGAGGGCTAAAGTTGTACAAAAACTTTTAACAAAAATGAATGAAATCCCAAGCCCAGAAAAAATACTTAGTAAAAATGCATTAGATGCTTTAACTGTAAAATTGGTTCTTGATTTTTACCAGCGTGATGATATATCCCGTCAAGCACCCGGTAAAAGAGACACCATTGTGGTGAGATTAAAGAACAAGAAAGAAACTGTGCAAAAACGTCATTTGTATATGAATGTTAATGAAGCTTATGCTGTTTTTAAAAGTGATTATCCTGAAGAATCAGTCGGAAAATCAAAGTTTGCTAGTTTACGCCCACCACATGTGCTTTTGTCTAGTTCAATGTCAAGAAACGTTTGTTGTTGTCAACAGCATCAAAATATAATTCTTATTCTTGAAGCTTTGCACAAGTTTGATTCAAATTTTCCATTGTATTCACATAAATTTCCTCTAAGCATTGTATGTGATAGTGAAAAAGACATTTGTTATAATAATATAAGTACCACATGTAAAGATGCTGCAAAGTTTCATAATCTATTTGTTTTGAATGAAATTGACAAGAATAAATGCATTACATGGTACCAATGGGAAAAAGTTGCAGAAGGTAATGGAAAGGAATATATTAAAAAAATTGAAAAAAAGGGAAGAGTTGATGATCTTTACAGCAGCTTTTCAAAATCTTTACCTTCATTTCTTTGGCATTATTTTATTAAACAGAAACAATCAATTACATATTGTGATATAAGATCCAACTTCAAAGTAATCCAGACACAGCCGTTCTTCAAGTGGATTTTGCTGAAAATTTTTCAACTTTGTGGCAAGATGAAGTGCAGTCAGCACATTGGCACAAGAAGCAAGTTACTATTTTTACTGCTGTATTTTGGTACCAAAATTCATGCTCATCAGCTGTCATAGTTTCAGATGATTTAAGCCATTCAAAAGAATCTATTCTTGTATTTGTTCATAGTTTATTATCTAAGCATATTGAATCAAGTGTTAAAATACTACAGGTTTGGACAGATGGGCCAAGCAATCAATTTAAAAATCGTTTTATTGCATCAGCAATACCCTGGTTGGAAGAACAGCATGGTTTAAAATTATTCTGGAACTTTTTCGCTGCTTCTCATGGGAAAGGACCAGTAAATGCTATTGGTAGGACCGTTAAAAGAATAGCAACGCAAAAAATAATCCAGAGAAAATGTATGATAACTGATGCCATAACTTTTCATGAAGCTGTTAAAAATGAGACTAATTTCAATGTCTATTTTGTTTCTATGGAAGATATTATAAATACAATAAAAAAATTTAAAATTGATGAGTTATTTACAAAAGCACCAGCAAAACCAGGAATATTTGCAGCGCACCTAATTCAAAACAATAATGGTAAAATAGAAATGCGACCCTATTCAAGTGCCAAGTATTTAGTGAAACAACTTACGTCTTCAGACGAAATCACCAAAAAACTTTAAAACGTTGTATATATGACAGCAATATAATATGGACGCGATTTGACACTGATATAGTATGGGCGTGTTCGGAAGATTGATATGTAAAAACTATTTTTATGAAGATGTAATTATATATTTGTCTAATACTTCTCTACTTAGTTTTAAATTTATTAAAAACAGCCCATTTACCTGGTTTATAATTACCCAAATGTGTCTGGTCACGCTGTGACCTTTACCATTAGTTAATTAAAAGTGCACCTGTTTGAAATTTAATTAAATAAATGTTATTTAGCTATAAAACTTGTAAGAGTAATGTCTAAACTTTTTGCTTAATGCCAAGTTAATAATTCAGTTCATCTATATTAGCTGAATGGCGATGTTGATCTAAAAACTAAAAAACAGTGAGAAAATTTTGGTCATGCTGTGACGTTTTATATTTTCTCGCATGAATAAGAGGCTAATATATCCACCCTAATTTTTTTTCTTGTTTTTTGTAGCACCTTTTATGAGCTAACAAAATAGCAAAACAAAATCTTTTTATATCTATTTAATTATAAAATATTGAAGGCAAAAGGCAAAAAAAAGACGGTTGTCATGCTGTGACGGTCGTGGAATTGCTCTCTCTCTCTCTCTCTCTCTCTCTCTATATATATATATATATATATATATGTACGTGAGTGTGTGTGTGGTAGAGGGTGAGGTGTTTTTATTTTTCTAAACCTGAAATTGAAAAACTTTAAAACTATTTATTTTTATAATATTAGCATTTTCATGTACAGTTAGCCGCTATAGAGCGTAACTACTGTATAAATCATAGGGTTCGTCCTTTTTTAGTTGTTCTGTAAATCAGTTTAGAAAAATCGTACATTTGTTTGCACAATATCATCACATCATCAGTAGGGAGTAACTTGTAAATCAAATTCTATAAGTTTTAAACAGCACGATTGATAAACCACAACAAAATATTACAAAACATACTTGGCTTCACTTATTTTGTTAAATAATAAACTTTTCGTCAAAACTAATAGCAAATCGCAAAGATAAAGTTAGTTAAAATAACCGTTTTTATACTAGTAAACTTTTTTTCTTCATTTTAATCCTAAATTCATTATTTTCCTTTTAAGTTGGTTTATTTTTTCCTAAAGTTTCAAGACAAACAAACAAAACGTAATTTGATATCAAGAACCAGATTAACTGATCGCGCTTATTTTTATCGAAAACATTTTAATCAAATCGAAAAATCAGCCATTTGGTAAATAATATGGTTGCGTCATCTCTACGTAATTTTCATTTCACCTGGCTCCGTCTTCTCGCCAACTTTTCTCCAATACAGTTTCATTTTTTATTATATAAACCGTTTGATTTCAAGAAAATGGTAAATTTTTTTGACTTTCTTTGTAGATATCTTTATCTTTATATTAAAGATTAATACTGAAAAAATCAACGTTTTTATAGCTGAAGTTCTTTCTTAAGGATTTGTTTTAGTAATTATGATCTAATTTGAAAATTTACGCACGCGCATCGTTACATACAGATATACTTTACTACAGATATACGTTTTATATACAGATATACTTTACTGCCGATATACTACATACAGATATAATTAACACCCAAGTACTGTGAAATATCTTATGACCTCACATAAAAGGCTATAAAACTCAAAAAATTTCAACTTAGTTATCCCTATGCGCACATCACTGGTGACTAAATACTGCTTAGTGGTGATTGAGTGACGATCATCAGTCATCGCAACTCAATCACCACTCGATTGCCGCGAATACATGATGAAGTTTAACGTAAAATTCAAACATTTAGATGAGATTTTGCCAGACTATGTTGCGTTAAAAAAGTTAATAAATAGTTCTGCGCATGCTTAACGCATGCGCAGTATGGTTAAAAAGCGTTTGTTAGGGAATGAAATTAGACGTTTTAAAAGTTGCATCATTTCATTAGGGTATGTAAAATATTAAAAACTAGTTTATACTTTATATTAAAAATGGCTGCCCATGTTAACTCTGTTGATGATGTTAAGTTCTGATGGCATAATTAAGTTTTTTAAATCACAACGTATCGCTTTCTTGAATTATGCTAAAAAATTTGAACTTTGTGGAATGTGTTCATTTGAAAATAACATCAAAATATACCTAATAATATGTATATTAATTAGTATAATATTATTTTAGATTAACTTTTTTAAAAAAAGGTGTTAAAAAAAGCTGTCATTATTCTGCGCACGCGCAGATTTCACAGTAAAGAAACTTTTTTAACGATTAAGGGGCTGTTCATATGAAAAGCGGGCTGGCTCATTTGCAGCGCTAGCCCGTTTACCGAGATCTCGACGTCACCCTTATTTCAACTTAATTTTATTTTGCGTTTACATGATTAAGAGAGCTAGCCTGGAAAGTGAGATCTCACTGTTCTTTCCGAGATCTCGGCAAACGGGCTAGCCTTTATCCATATAAACAGCCCCTAACTTTTTTAACGCAACAACAACTTAATTCAAACGTAATGGTGATAGTTTCGTGTAATCAATAACACGAAGTAATAGCAGAAAACATGCGCAAGAACTGTATGGAAAATTAAACTGAATAATGATGTAATATGTTTTGGAAAATCACCAGAGTTTACTCTTATTATAAATTTTGATAAAACTCAAATATAAAATAGTAAAAAAATATTACTATTTACCTATATTATGTAGTAAACCAATAAGTTTCATATACAAACCAATAAGTTTCATATACAATTGTTTTATGTTATGGTGAAGGAAAACCTACAATTCTTGGAGATTACCTTAAAGAATTTGTTGCTGAACTAAAAGTCCTTTATTTGGATGGAAATGAAGACTTAAAGTTGATGATTAAGGCATTCGTATATGATGAACCAGCAAGAGCATCTTTAAAATGTATAAAATCGTTTAGTGGATGTGACAGCTGTAAAAGATATGATGAACATGTTGAATATTATAATGGAATGAGATTAACAGGTACTAATTCTTTAATTCAAGATGATAAAATACTTAAGGCAGAACGTTATTCAGAGCACCAGATTGGTAAATAAACATTATCTAAATGGTATAATTAAAAATAAGTCCAATGGTGACTGGATTTATTCTTAATTATATGCATTTAGTTTGCCTTGGTGTTACAAAAAAGCTCTTGAAGAATTATATTACCACTTTAGGTTCTACTTTAAAGAGCAAAATTTCTTCAGAATTACTTGAAATACAAAAATGTATACCATCAGACTTTCAAGGTCGGCCAAGAAGTGTGGAAGAATTTTCAGATTTTAAAGCAACTGAATTTCATTTTTTATTATTATTATTATATGCAGGAATTGTTGTCATGAAAGGCAAAATGCAACATGATGAGAATAAAATTTTATTGGATTTATTAGTTGCTATGCATATTCTTTTATCTAAGGCAATGGTTAAAAATTACTCAATGGTTTGTTATTCTAAGGATTTGTTAAGATGATTTTCAAAAGTATCTAAAATATATTTTAAAATCACTTTTACACACACACACACACACACACACACACACAGCGTTCTTTATAACATTATTTAATTTCTATTGCTTTTGTACTGCTGCAAGTGTGACAGGTAGTATATGATGCACTTGTGTTACACTCAATGTTCACTGTTGAGTTGGCAGAGTATTTAACCAAATATTGAAAAGTAAATGTTGTTCACTCTATGGATCCAGAAATTTCCAGGCGGGGTAAGGTCCCAGGAAATATGAAAGTCTGAATTCCTAAAATAAACTAGTTTAAACTTTCTTTTAACTTCTCAAGACGTCAATTTCTCATCTGTGTAGCTACTTTACTTGCTATATTCAAGTTACTTTTCTTTTCTAATCTTTTAGATAATCTGGTGGAAGGGGGGATGCATGCCCCTAGATACTTCACTGATTAATATGACTATTCTAAAGTTAATCATGAGTATATTTTATATATTATATAATTATAAGTAAGAAATTATAATTACAGGTGGCAGTTTTAGCTCATGCTTGTGGCAATCACCCAAAAAAATCAAAAGTCAGCATCCCGACTCCAAAAATGCTCCACATTTTTATCGGAGATTGGTTACAGCAAGCTGGTCTGTTCAGTATCGATGCTGAGAAAAAAAGAATTGAAAATCATAATAAAATGTTATAAAAACTTTGTTCTTATCTGTTTGTCTTTTACTATTTTTTTGTAACCATATTAAATTAAGAAATGTAATTTAATAATATAAATTGCAACACCCTTGGTATTGTTTTTATTTTAAATTTAAAAATTGACTTCCAACTTCTGTTAATTGGTGTATGATGCATTCACTCTAAATCCATTTGGCGTCTAGATATTTTTTATCAGTGATTGACAGTGGCAGAAAAAATTATCACTGTTTTAATGACTTATATATGAATTATTAGAAATTTAGAATGCCATAAATCATTAATGAGCATTAGGTTTACAGATAACCAGTGAATAAATACTCAATTGTAACTAAATCAATAGGGAATTGGTGTTAAATCAATGGTGATTATCACTGCTTATCGACTACTGATAAGTCACTACGCAAACACTGGTGATCAAAAATTTACAGATACACCAGTGAATAAGCACCTAATCACAACTAACAATATGTGTTGAATCACTACTAAATTACCAGTGACATACGCATAGGGTAAAATTTGTAATAGTCACTTATAGGGTTTTGTGAAATTCAAATCAAAAACCTTAAATTCAAATAAATGCATTATTATTTGTCGTTATTATTATTGTCATTATTATTATTATCATTATTATTTTTGTTATTATTATAATTATTGTTATTATTATTATTATTATTATTTTTATTATTATGATTATCATTATTATTATAATTATTATTATTATTATTATTATTATCATTATTATTTTTATTATTATGATTATCATTATTATTATTATTATTATTATTATTACTTTTGTTGTTATTGTTAAAATAATTATTATTATTATTACTATCTTTATTATTATTATTATTATTGTTATTATTATTGCTATTATTAGTTATTATTATTGTTATTATTATCATTATAATTATCATTTATTATATTTTTACTTTAAATGGAGTCACTTGCATAACAATGTTTTTTTTTAAGTATTTAAAAAATGGGTTAAAAGTATTCATCTCAATTAGTTGAACAGATTTAAATATTCGGTTTAAAGCTTCTTAAGAGTTTTTCAAAGTGTTTTGATGAGGATGGAACAAATGCACTTAAGGCTCTTAAAATAGAAAATTTATAAGCTTAAACCACATTTTCATTAAAATGCTGTGAATTACACAAGAAATGCTTCGAGAAGCAGGATAAAGGTTCATTGAATTCGTTGAGGGCTTTTGAGAGTTTATAGAACTGTTTGTCCTCATTGTCAATGCTAGTTTAATGGATATTGACATTACAAAAATGTAAAAGCTAGAAAAGTTAGTAATAGTTTGAATTGACTTTCTAAAATTTTATGGTTGCATTTTCCGCGGTTGATTTTATTTAAAAGTACTACCAAAATGAAATTTAAGGGCAAGTAAATATTAATAGGGAGAAATTAATTAAAAGGGAAAAGTTGAAAGAAGTAAATAAAAAATTTTCAATTTATTTAAAATAAATATTTCTTTAGGTTTTATCGAATTCTCCTCATTGTCAAAAATGGCTGGCTAAAAGAAAAAGAACTATTATTGCATTTTCAATTCAAAGTTTAATTCTGGGTATGGAATACAGCCTCACATTCTTAACTCTATGGCTGTACATTAAAGAAATGATAAATACAAATAAACCAAAGTTTTATTATACCCTGGTATCTGTATCATATTTACTTTCTTCGACAATTACCACTCCGTTAATTGGGAGAATAGTTGACAGCACACGCCAAGTTCACGTTACGTTTGTGTTATGCAACTTATGCTTAATCGTTGGAAATTTAGCATACAGCCTTCATTTTTCTCCCTGGTTTTTAGTTCTGGGGAGATTTTTATCAGGTTGTGCTGGTTTAAGATCGGTTATGTGCGGAGAAATCGTTCGATGTTATCAAGCAAGTGAAGTTATTTTTCAATTATCACTGTCATCCATTACATATAACGCTGGATTTATTTTAGGTCCCGGCGTTACCTTTATGTTCTCCAACATAAACTTTAATCTAGGGTATTGGCACTTAAAGACTGTCAATTTTATTGGAGTTTTCATGGCCTTTTTATGCATCATTATGGAAGTTTTAACTTTAACCATGGTTCACGATTTGTCAAAAGAGTTTGACTTAAAGCGAAATGAAGAAAAGAAATTAGAACCATCTAACTATGAGGGAGCTAATCACACCACATTTTACCAGCAATCTGATGAAAAGTTACCTTTAGTTGGTTTTAATAAACAAAAGGAACTTCAAATTAATGTCACTTCATCGTCAACTCATTTCAGCATCTTGAATATTTTAAAAGTTTTGTTTACGTCAATCGACTCTGCATTGATGCTGTTTTGCACGTTTTTTGTTATATTTTTCCTTGTCACTTTTGACATGTGGTTGCCGTTGCTTGTTGTTGAGACAATGCATTTGTCTATTTTAGAACTGAATGTTTGTGTTTTCGGCACAGGAGCGACCAGTGTAGTTATTTTGCTGCTGTACATGTGTAAACCCTTGTCAGAAAACAAGTTTTTTGCAGCAGTTTTAGTTGGTTTTGGTGGTCTTTGCATTGTGGATGCGAGTTTCATTGTTTTAAAGTATACAAGAACCAAAGTCTTGAATATATTACTAGGAATAACGTATATGATATGTTTCGCAGGAGCAGGAATTATTCCGGATGTATACCTCACAAATACTTTAGCCAGACTTGTCAATTCAAAGGTGCAAACATTCGTTGACGGTATTCGCAATTCGATGTATTCTGCCGGTGCCCTATTGGCACTGTCCAGCGCTGCGTTTACTTTTGATTATTTGGAAGTTTTTGCTTCGGTGTATATGGCGTTGACTTTACTCTGTGTTTATTTGCTTATTATAAGAAGAAAGTATTTGTTAAATCCGAAGTTGATAATTTGATGTGAATTTTGTTATTTTAAAGTTTTATATTTTCAAATGATTTTAGGCTTTTTTGTTGCTGATTGTTGTTGCGTTTTGGAATTGAAATGTGTGAACATATTTCGTGTGAACGTGTGAACAATCTGAATATATTTCGAACACTAAATATTAAACTTCGGAAGTGTTACGCAAATAAAAAAAAATTCTTTCGAAGAACAAAAGTTTTTAAAAGGTTGAGTTAAGACAGCAAAACGTAATGCTAATCTTAAAATTAAACTTAAAAGAAGTTTGGTGCGATTGGCAAAGAATACTTTTTTTTTAACAAGTTAGGGCATGTAACAGAATGTAAGGGATATTTTCCAAATATATCAGTGAATATTTATATTCACAAATATTTCTTTTACGTACTTAATGCCTCTTACGTACCTTAATTACTTTCACGTACTTAATGCCTCGTACGTACCTTAATTTCTTTTACGTACTTAATGCCTCGTACGTACCTTAATTTCTTTTACGTACTTAATGCCTCGTACGTACCTTAATTTCTTTTACGTACTTAATGCCTCGTACGTACCTTAATTTCTTTTACGTACTTAATGCCTCTTACGTACCTTAATTTCTTTTACGTACTTAATGCCTCTTACGTACCTTAATTTCTCTTACGTACTTAATGCCTCTTACGTACCTTAATTTCTCTTACGTACTTAATGACTCTTACGTACCTTAGTTTCTCTTACGTACTTAATGACTCTTACGTACTTTAATTACTAGTAATAACTACTATTAATTTGTCCTTTGATTTCTAGTAAAGCCATCACAAAACTGTTTAAGGGGTTGTTCTCCGATAAACCTCTTGAAAACAATTAAAGTTATATTTTCAATAAAAATTAGTTTATTAGCTATTCTAAACAAAAATTAGAAAACTAAGCATAAGAAAAAAAAAAAGCCTTGTTTGCCTCAACATTTTATGAAAAATAAAGGCTTTAAAGCATGATTTTTCAAAAATGAAAACTGATACCTATTTCAAAAACTGATATGTAATTTTAATATGATTACAAAACTAATTTGTCGAACAATTAGTTAAAGCCTCACTGTTTCAGAATATATTGACTCGTAAACTAAGACTACTAGGACTTGCGGATTCTGGGACATTGATACTTTTCCATACTTAAGGAATTCAAGATGGCGTCGTGTTTTTTTTAATTTTCTGCAATCATGAATTGTGCATTGTGATTTATAGAAATACCGCATCAGTATTTTTATAATATTGTGATTTGCTATAGTTAAGGTTTTCAGTATGACATCGTGTTCTGAGTTTATATTTAATCATCATGTCCGAAGAGTTTTATAATTAAAAGGTTGGCTTAAAATTCCATCCGAGTTTCGCAAACAGATGGGAGCAAATGTCGTCGTAAAATCTTTTCTTGTCAATGGTTTTTAAAACTGAAAAATCTTCTGCACGACAAGGATGACCTCTATTTTGGAGCAGTTGAAACAAAATGTACTGAGCGTTCATGAAACTTTTTCTTTTTAATTCTTTCGGTTTGTCTTTTCCATACACCAGATCGTATAAGAAAGACAAATCTTTGAAATCTTTGATGAGCTGTTCTTCGAGGTATTCTATATCGTCTCGCTTACCGGCAAGCACGTAATAGATATAGTTGACATTTTCATAATGGTTTGTATAATTGAGTTGTTTTAAAAAGATTAAAATGTGTTCTTTGGTAATGCGAGAATATTTCACATGCGTATTTTCAGAATCGATTAATAATTTTAACGCCTTGAATTTTTTTTCTAATTTTTCAAAGACTTCTTCGGGAATCTTGCAGTTTTGTTTGCCTTGATATTGTTTTATGCATTCTTGAAAATGCATGATGCGAGAATAGGTATATTTGTTTACCGAATTGGATCGGTTGTAATCTTTATACGGAACAGTCGTTTCTAACATTTCTTGCTGTCCTGAACACAAGAGACAGAATTTTTTGTTGCTGTCGTCCGTTTCAAACTGACTCAGATCGTCGTTGATGCAAAATTTACATTTGGTATGCAAGACCAGTTTTTGATCAATTTTAATATCGGTCCACTGTCGTTGAGAAAGCGTTTCTTCAGCCATGGTAAAATACTGACATTGAAGCTGGTTTTTTTCTTCGTCAAATTTGGCACGGTCTTCATACGAAAGTTGCGTCTGCAGGATGTCTTGATATCGCTGGATGAGGTGGTTTGTCTTGGCGATAAACGTTATTTTTTCAGTCTTGCGTTTATCCAATTCGTCCTTGATCTCCATCAGATGTTTTTGAGCTTCCTCTGACAGGTCGTGTTTGTTTTCCAAAAGAAGAAATATGGATTTTAAGTGCTCTATATCGTCGATGTTATCCTTGTCAAACTTATCCATAATTTTCGTGTTTAATAAGACAATGCTCATTTTTTTATAATTTATTCTATAGGAAAGAGTTTATCATAGCTCATAAATGTAACGTCTTGTAAGATATACAGATGAAAAAAATTTTTAATTTCGAGTTAAATAAATTTCTTTTATATAAAAATGGATGCGATATATAAAGATGATCTTATTAATATGCTTAGTGGCGAAGAAGTGAAATGTTCTACTGAGAAATCTAGTCGATATATTAAATTCGAAAAAAACGTTCGAAAGCTTCCAAAGTGTGTTAAAATATCGTTTATAGAAATGATTAAAACGATACCATTAGAAGAAGTTTTAAGAAGATTAAAATCTATTATTGATACATATAATCGTATTGAAATGAAAAAAACAAAGGTTAAAGGGTTATCGAATGCTTTCTCAGCAAAAAGAATTTATCACCATTATAATGAAAAAATTGTTAGTAATATGAAAGCAAATTTAGATACAAGTAAAGAATAATTTTATATATCAGCAATATATATAAAATTTACATTTTCATAGAATAGCACCTAAAAAGGGTATACTATTAAAGGGTGAGTTAGGTCCGAGCAATAATCCGGATCCAATAGATTGATAGCCTTTTCCATTTTTAACAAAGAGTCCTTCACCAATAGTAGGTTTTACCCAAGGTCTTAAAAATACTCCTGATCCTGCAGCAGTCATTTTCATCCCATTTCCATTCTTTTTCAAGTAAACGATTCCTCTTCCTGCAATTTTGTCAACCATAGCAGAGCCAGCAGAAGAGCCTACACCTGCTAGCAATCCGGTGGCTAGAGCAGGAACTACTCTTGTGGCAAGAGTGCTACCTAACATACCTAATAACGGTAAAAGAGCTCCGATGAATCCGCCTTCAATGGTTGAGTTGTATGCAATTTGTCTTTTGCTCAGTTTGAGTGTGACTCCTTTTCCAGCTTCATACGCTTTTGTAATTTTGTTCAATTGCGCACGAGTGATAGCGAGAATATGTTCACCTTCTAGATCTGAATGAGATAGTCTTATACTGACATCAGTCTTTTCTTGCATCGCTTTTTTTATTTTGTCAGATTGACTTTGCGAGATGTTAATTTTTACTTTTTGGTAACTCATTTTTTAAAATGAAAGAAAAAAAAATTATCGCTGAACTGCGCTGCTCGTAAAAAGGTCTTGGAGCACAGAGGTTATTCTTTCTCTAACGTGAAATCTAAGGATAATGTCTTCACCTCTAAAGTCGATCAAGTTACCGTATTGATCTGTAATTCTTGTTTCCATTCTTGAAATTCTACCCACCATGATAGGCAGGTATATCAAGTGGAAAGGTTTTTCGCTAATTTTGTAGCCTGGAGGAGTGTCAGGATAAAAAGAGTAAATGTCAGATGATCTTTTTCCGTTATCATAAGATGATCCAATAACATCGTTTGTGATTCTGATGATGGTTACATCATCTATTCTCGAAAGTGCTTCAGACTCGTAATAGTCAATATAACTTGTGACTTTATTTGGATCTGCTGGATCTTCTTTTTTCTCTACATAGGTATATTCTGCTTTATTAAATCCGAGAACAGGGGCTAAACTGTTATTCACGTTGAAATCCACCCAATATTTTGTTGTAGTTCCAGGTTTTCCAAATTTCAGCGTAGATCTTAAAGTGGTTAGGTTTGCACCGATAACAACACCATCCGCTCTATAAAAGTTTCCAACTTGTTTTTGCATTTCCTTCTGAAGATAATCATTAATCTCGCTAATTTCATACGCTCCTTCTTCGATGTAAATGGTGTAGCTGTTTGAACCGGCGTTGGGACTGTATCTGAAAACATTATTTGTCGAATTGATATTGGTGTAACTGTGAATAGTGTCAAAGCCAACAAGAGCCATTTCATACTTTTTATTAGGATCGAATTCAATAGGATTATCAAACTCGGTTTGGATGACGCTGTTTCTTATGGTTGGAGTTTCTTTTTTTGCTTTTGCAAGGAGATAAAATCCGCTCATCTTTTTATATAGAGTTGGGAAAATAAAAATTGTCAAATCCGCTTCGATATTTTCCATTGTCTTTTTTCGAGGATAAATCAATGACTGCAAATCCGTGAGGTTGAGACCAACAATATTTACAAAACTTTTTAAACTCTTCTATTTTCATATCGCTGGATACATGATCTTGGTAAATGTGGTTAATGTTTTTCGAGTCTTGAGGAAACAGGCAGATAAAATTAGCGTTTTCTCGGATGGTTTGCCTAGGGAGCATGAAATAATTTTGAGCGAGGTAAAAGCAGTCGACGTTAGAGTGTCTTCCTCGGATGTAATATTTTTCACATTTGTTTTGCTTGGTCAATTGCAAATCATCAAAGATCATTAAATTGTTTTTGGATGAATCAAGATCTTCTGGTTCTGGCACATCATCAGCCGTTTCGAAAAATTGACATTCCATATCCTCTGTGTTATTCCATTTTTTTGAAATTTCATCAATGACACATTCAGGACTTACGTTTAATTGTTCAATTTTGCTTTGAATGTTAAACAAATCAAGAATAACCTCTTTAGGCAATTTCTTCTCGAACGAGTTTTTTAATATTTTATATTCTGGTTGAAAAAGGGATTTACCAAACACTTGCAAATGATTATAGTCTAGCCATCCAGGTCTTAAAAGTAAATTGAGTAGCAGTGTTGTTTTACCACAACCTGATTTTCCAATAATGATTCCGCGTATACTTTTAGGCAAAAGTTTGTTGTTTTTCCTTTTGCTTTTATTTACATTCCATGACAAATCAATCACTTCCATTTTTTATTATGTTGAATATAAAAAATGTATTGCGTTAAATGTAAAAAAATAACAGAAACGAGCAACTTACACCATGCAGTAAGCAAAAGCAATAGAAATATGCTTAAAGGGACTTGCACCATCTGCGGGATAAAAAAGAACAAATTTGTTTCTGCGAATGCGCTTAGCGGAGGAGACTTGGTGGAATCGATCAACAATTTTTCAAAAAAAATAAAGCTTCCATGGGCAAAGTTTCCAGGAGAAATGCACGTTCCAGGGATGAACTTTGCAGGACCTGGTACCAATTTGGATAAAAGACTCACTTCCACAGACATGTATCAAGAGTGGAGCAAACCGGTGGATAGAGTGGACAATGCTGCATATCACCACGATTTAGCTTACAAGTATTTTAACGACAAGCAAAACAGAAATTTAGCAGATCGAATGATGCTTGAAGAAATGGATTCTATACAAAATCCTACTCAGAGAGAAATAAGCGAGCGAAAAATCATCGAACCCATCATCAAAGCCAAAGCTAAATTCGGATTGGGTGTATCTGCAAACGGATCTAAAAATTCAAAGTATCCTAAAAAGTATGAAAAGAAAAAAATTGATTTTGAGTTAAATAAAATCTTGCATATAGAAAAGAAATGAATAAGATGATTGAATTAATAAATGTGTCTGAAATTGCAATGTATAAGCGCATGAGAGATAATGATTTGGATATGTTCATGTCTAGGTATCAATTGTTGTTGAATGAATTACGTTGTAGTATGTATGAAGCGGAGAATTTAGATGATATGAATGATATCCTTAAAAAGATGTATTATTTAGTAGAAAAATTGGCTGATGATTATTTAGAAGTACAAGATGAATATCGTTGGGATAGAGAAAATATGAAATTGAGAACAACCAAGAATAACTTGAAGTTTTGCAATCGTAAAATGAGTGAAATAATTCAAATGATGATAAAGTTAATTCCTTAGTCAAAGGTTTAGGATAATAATACAATGAAAAAAAATTTTTATTTTGAGTTAAATAAAAATTTTGTATATAGAAAAGAAATGAATTTTATTACAATTGAAAATTTTGATGAGAGCAAATTATCAGTTGGAGAAATTTACGCGGCGACCAAACCAGTTGTCTATCAAAAAGTGCCAGTAAAATATTCTTATCCAACTGGAGATGGTCCTCTTGTAATACGAACGCCTATATTATTTTCGTATGGTGTATGCGAGAATAAAGAACCAGCGACACAAAAATTGACTGGTTATTCCATGCCATTCGTTTGCTTTGATGCTAAAAAGGGTAAAACTGAACAAGATGAAAAGTTTATTGCTACAATGGAAAAAATTACTTTGTTTATTAGAGGCGAAGTGGATAAATTGTCAGCCAAACTTAAAAAGGGAGGAAGAAAAAAGCAAATTAATTCAAACGAATTGAGTATTTTAAAATATAAAGCTGAGCATCCTGAAGCAGCGCCAGTCTTTTATGCAAAGACGTTTATAAAGAAAAATGAGAAAGACGAATTACTCATGACAACTACATTTTATAGAAAGAAAACAAATCTTGATATAAAAAATGGAATTAAAGGGGAACGTAGTAATAAAAATTTGGTCAGATCTTCTGGACATGATTTTATCAATCAACGATGTTATGCTATTGGAGGACTTAGAATTGATGGGGTGTATATTGGTCCTTCGATTGTGTCTATTCAAGTTAAACTGTCTGAAGCCGTCATCGTAAAAAATGCATCTTTACCTCATAGCCTCATGATGTGTGAAGACTTGAATTTAGAGGTGAAAGAAGATGAAATAGAACAGGATGAAATGTAAGATCCTTCAGATCCTTCTAAATTTTAAAATTTTTCTGAATTTTAAAATGATCAACGTTGAAGGAATTGTACTACCGAACAAACCTCTGACCAACTTTCAATTAATAGATGCTGTGAAAAAGCTTAAAATTAAAAACTTTAGAGGTGTTTTTGTGAGGGATGAGTTACCAAAAAAGACAAGAAAAAAAGAATGTGGAATTGTGAATACGGGAGATTCAAGCACAGATGGATTTCATTGGGTATGCTGGTTTAAAGACGGTGACAAAAAGTATAGTTTTGATTCTTACGCTCAGCCTCCTCTTGTTGAGCTGGTCGATTATTTGAAAAGTCCGGTTTATTATAACAGTGAAAGAGTACAATTTGGTAACACTTCTTATTGCGGCCATTTGTGTCTTTACGTCTTAAAAAAATTACAGGAAGGGGAGGACTTTCAAAGCGTTGTTAACACACTTTGGTGATTGAAGAATTTCCATGAATCCGCAAACGGATTTAAAAAAAATTTTTTCCCCTCATTAAAAAATGATTGACAAATTTGGTAGAACAGAATTAGGGAGGTATTTTTATGATCCTTATTCGGCAACAGCTATAACAGGTGATCTCTATGTCAGAACAGATGGAAACAGCACCATCACTGCAGATTTAGATTACAACTCTCATAAAATCATCAATTTGGGTGAACCCACCAACGCGCACGATGCAGCTACAAAAAATTATGTAGACACGCATGCTTCGGGTGGAGGAACGGTGGGCACTGCAGACTTGGATTTAAATTTTCACAAAGCCATTAATTTGAACGAACCGACCAATCTTCATGACGCCGCCACCAAAAACTGCGTCGATGTGAGTTCGAGTCAGTGTGTTAAAACGGACGGATCCAGCACGATCACTGGAATCATCGACATGAACTCTCACAAGTTGATCAATGTGAGCGATCCAACCAATTTAAAAGACGCAGCGACAAAAGGGTATGTAGACACCAAAGTCGCTTACAACGCTATTTCATACACCGACATTAACATGACGTCGCACAAATTAACTAATTTAGCTGAACCTACATCAGCTTCGGATGCAGCTACAAAAAATTATGTAGACACGCATGCTTCGGGTGGAGGAACGGTGGGCACTGCAGATTTGGATTTGAATTCGCATAAATTGATCAACGTGACTGATCCAAGCAACTCACAAGATGGAGCGACAAAAAATTATGTGGACTTGTTGTTGCAAAAATCAAGTCTGACCAGTGTTGTTCCAGGATCCAGTTTTACCAGTTTAGGCTTAAAGTCTCAGACAGTGGCAGCGTTAACCACTTCTCCTGTGTTTGCGTTTTCTGGAAAATCCGGAGTGCTGAGAAGATTGTGGCTGGCTTTATACAGCACCTCTGGCACAAATATTCCAGGTCAAGTTTTTATTCGAATCTTTACTGACGGAGAAATCAATGTAGGGAATTATGTAGAAGTGACTGACGGAGTTGGAGTGGATCAAACAGGACTTGCTACCGATTTGCTTTTTTCCCCTTTGGGAGGAGCTTTTTACGCCAATTCTTTGCAGGGATGCAACATGTTTAACACCACTTCCTTGGGAGGGTATTTCACATTGGACATGCCTTTCAGAAACGACATCTCCATTCAACTCGTCAACAGAAACGCTACTGCCATCACGTACTGGATTCAACCGTTCATTTCCACACTTGCTTCTATTCCTGCTAGCATTCCTCTTTACAAGCTGTACTGCAGAACGTTTCGATATATGGATACCACTTACGGCAGCGAATACGTTTTGATGAACACCAACGGAAAAGGAAATGGTGTGTCGTTGAAATACATCAAGATGCACATCATTGGCGCCTCTGGAAACTGGTGGGAATCTAGAGTCAGAATGTACGATGGGAATTTACCTCCAGGTAACGGCTCTGTACTTACTCCTTGGACACCGTACAACACCAACAATTACACGTATTTTCCAGGATATGACGGTGACAGCACATGCATCTTTTCCTCTTCAGGACTGGAAGATTTTTACTTGTCGTCGTGGAACGGATCAAATCTGACTTCATTCAACAACACATCGACTGGACTGTTGTATCAATCCACTTCATCCATTGGCTCGACAACCACCATTTCTTTTTACAGAAATTTCGGAGAAGCAGATTCTATGCCTACTGTCGCAGCTGGTAGAAGACTCGTCGTCACGCTCAACTCTGGTGATGCTCAAGTCGGTCAATCTGGAAGCTTTTACCTTCTTCTCGGACAAGTCTATTATTACGCTTAATGTACAGATGAAAAAAATTTTGAAAATGACTTAAATAAATTTTTTCTTGTTATAAAATAATGAATTCTCGACGAGAAACAATAATTACAAGAACCCGTGTAACTGAAGATGTTGAAATTGTAGAAAGCGATCCTGAAGATTTACGTTATTTTTTTTATTACGATGAAATGATAGAACGGCAATATGAGCTTTTAAACCGACGAGAGAATTATGAAACGAGAGCAAACATAATACGCGATGAGAGAGAAAGAAACCAAGAACATGATATTATTGAGCGACGTCGAAGAATTGAAAGACCTCCGTCTGAAATAATTATAACAGAACCCACTGAACCTGGTGGAAAAATTAAAGTTAAACTTATTATAAGAAGACCATCTGTAGTTGAAATTACATTAGAAGAAAAATTAACTCTTAAAAAACAAAAACGATATGAAATACTTGAAAGAGGGCCAACAGTAATACTTAATGGATGTAGACAATAGTCATTTTATTCCATACATGTATAGAATAAAATGGTGTATAAAAAATAATTTTTTTGTAATAAAAATGGAGAATCATGTGTATAAAAAATATTTTTTTAATAATGATCGAAAGGCGTCTAATAAATCATATCTTTTTTGCGACAAGTATTTGAAGCATGCTCCCTCAAAAGTAGGAACGAGATATGAAATATTTGCTCAAAAAGACATCACACTGAATAAACTGAGTCATCAGAAAATAACTTTTATGTTTGGAATAAAACTTAAAAGCGGATTAGCTTTAGTGAATTTGAGGGAAAGCCTAAAATCAAAACTGGATTATTTCGGCCTCAGCATGATGATATCAGAGTCGGTGGATAATGTGATCATGGAGATTATTAATAACAGCAAGTCAGATGTCATTATTAAAAAAGGGGAAAGTTTATGCTTTGTCAATTTCATTAATGAGTAAAAAAAAATATTTTTTTTCGTTTAATATAAAATGGAATACAATTACGATGCTAAATCTAACGCTAAAGCGCATGAATCTAAACTTTATCCAGTTCTTCCAACAGCTCCTGCAGATGAAGGGCACAATTACCGTCTTCAGAAAATAAGTGAAATCCAAAAAGAGATGGACAACGAGAGGAAAAAGAGAGTACATATGAGCAAAAAGTACCATCGCGCTTTCAGAATCATTTCTTTTGTAGACACTACGTTGCAAGCAGGTGGTGTTGCACTTGGAGTTGTTGGAATTGGTACTTTGACCACCATCGCTGCTGCTCCTGTTGCGATTGCGTGTGAAGGTGTGGCTATAGGAATGGGGTTTTTATCCATTGTAGGAGGACAAGTCAACAAAAAACTAGCATTAAAAGCGGAGAAGCATGAAAAGATCAAAGTGTTGGCAGAGTCAAAATTGAACACCATCAACAGTCACATTTCAAAGGCTTTAGTAGACAACGTTGTGAGCGATTCAGAGTATGAATTGATTTTAGATGAGCTTCAAAAGTTTAAGAGTCTGATGAAAGAAATAAGAACTAAAACAAAAATCAACATTGACGAGATAACCAAAGAGTCGTTGATCCAAAAAGGAAGAGAAGACGCGATAAAAGCGTTTAACAATTTGTTTAAGAAATCGTAGATTTCCACGGATTCAAAGAATCTAAAAAAAATTAATTTAAAAACATAATTAAGTCTAGGTTTAAGTTTTTTTCTTGTGTTTTAAAAAATGTCCTTTTTTAAAATAGCAGACCCTAACAAGAGGGATGAAATTGTGAAAGAACTTGTTGAAAGAAGAAAAAGAATCTATCAAGATAGTTTGAATGAAAATATTTATGATGCTAATCTTCAGACTGATTTGAGCAAGCTTTACAAGCCTCTGATTGAAAGCAATGAAAAGATGCAAAACGAACTAAAGAGCATCACATACAAAGAGGCTGAAAACACTCCACTGGCTTTGACTTATCCAGAAAGCGAGCCTTCATCCATTAAAAGAATGAATTTAGGAGGTATTGCGAGTTACTACTTGCTGAAATATGCATCGAGAAAAGAATTAAGCGATAAAATGTTTGGAATTCACGCAACAAAAGATGGAAAAATGTATATTGGTAAAGAAGAAGTAACCATCGATGAAGACGATATCATTATTGATGGAGAAAGGTATAATGGAACAAGAGGACTATGGGAGTTAATTTCAAAGTCGAAACCTGATAATACCAAGTACACTGATGATGATCTTGAAAATTATGGAAATATACTTATTAAAACTAAAGCAATGGAATCTGATGCAAATCCAAACAAGCCAAAAGCCTCCAGAGCTGAAAAATACCGACAAATTATAAAGCCTATTTGGGAAAAATTCGTGATAGATAAAAATGGCAAAAAAGGTTATGGTGTGATTATTCTTCCGAGCGATCCTAATGCGTTGGTGGAAAAGCTTGAATTGAGTATCGCTGCAGGACATGCTGGAAATAAAGAGTCGAGAAATGTGGCTGTTTCCATTTGCGATGAGCTGTTGAGACAGAATAGGATCAATAAAGACGAGTACAAGGATATGATCGCGTATATCAATATGAAATAAAAATCTTTGGAAATAAAAAATGATCGTTTATAGAAATAGATATGTTAAGAAGCATATTGTAGGCGGAAGTGGGATAATTGACACGCTTAAGAATTTCTTGAGAAGAGCAGCATCTTCAAGCGCTTCAACTGCTCCAAAATAGAGGTCATCCTTGTCGTGCAGAAGATTTTTCAGTTTTAAAAACCATTGACAAGAAAAGATTTTACGACGACATTTGCTCCCATCTGTTTGCGAAACTCGGATGGAATTTTAAGCCAACCTTTTAATTATAAAACTCTTCGGACATGATGATTAAATATAAACTCAGAACACGATGTCATACTGAAAACCTTAACTATAGCAAATCACAATATTATAAAAATACTGATGCGGTATTTCTATAAATCACAATGCACAATTCATGATTGCAGAAAATTAAAAAAAACACGACGCCATCTTGAATTCCTTAAGTATGGAAAAGTATCAATGTCCCAGAATATAAAACCGTGCTTTACATTTATAGACTCTTCGGACATGATGATTAAATATAAACTCAGAACACGATGTCATACTGAAAACCTTAACTATAGCAAATCACAATATTATAAAAATACTGATGCGGTATTTCTATAAATCACAATGCACAATTCATGATTGCAGAAAATTAAAAAAAAACACGACGCCATCTTGAATTCCTTAAGTATGGAAAAGTATCAATGTCCCAGAATCCGCAAGTCCTAGTAGTACTAAGTTATCAGTTTCTTAAAAACCAAAGTTGTTAAAACAAATCTTTATCATCTCGAAAAAGACTGTAAAAACTTATGATAAATGAATAATATAAGCATGAAGAACACATTCTAAAAGTTTCAGCTTAAACGGTTATCTTTCAACTGGTGGTATCATGTTTTAAACCTTTTTTAAAAAAATTTGAAGTCTCAAACCTAGATAAAATCAAAAATAAAATTATGAATCAAAGTTTTTGTTAAAATACACAAGTTTTCGTTAAATATACAAGAGCTCTTTTCTTTCTCTTAAATCTTCACTCTCTCTAGTGTCAACTGCAGTTTACATCTCTTCACGTTTTTGTAGCTACAAATTTTATGTCAGGAGCCACAAATATTGATAATCAAAACGCTTCTTCGGATTTTTTTTTTTTTAATTCTTTTAAAGTTTCTTAATTCAGCGGGTGAACTGATTTTTTTTTTTTTTTTCAAAATCAAGAGCACTGCAGCGCTAGAAAGATATTTTGTTAAAGAAAATCTTCCCAGTGGGCACTTGACGTCCTCGGACGTCTAAAGAGGAATATATATACATATACATGGCCGCCGAGAGGGGGGTGGGGGTGGAGAGGGAAGATTCCCGGGGCCCCGTGTAGGTACAAATAATTTTTTAAAGCAATTTTTAAAAGATTTAAATAGTTTAAATAGTAGACTTTTAAAAGATTTAATTAACTTTTATTTTAAGTTTTTAATGATCAGAGCACACTTCTTTTGGTCCTGGGTATTTAATTGATCATAATGAGGGCCCCTTAAAAAACTTCCCCGCGGCCCGAAAATTCTGCCGGCTGCTATGTGTATATATATATATATATATATATATATATATATATATATATATATATATATATATATATATATATATATATATATATATATATATATATATTTATATATATATACGCTGTGTGACAAAAGTTATCGTACAATTTAAAAAAATTACTAACTCTTAATTTAGAATAAAAGAAATGCAAGAAACAAGTTAAAAAATGAATAAAAACTATTTAATTTATAATTATTTAAACAAAAATTGAAAAAACAGAACAAGAAAAAAATTTTATTTTAATATCTTGATGAAAAAGCAAGAAAAGTAACAAAAAGGTGACAAAAGTTATCGTACGCTTTCAAAATAGTACGCTTTGATAAATATTATGGGAAATAAACTTATATTTTAGTATCGTGTATTTTGTCCTTTAACTTTTACAACAGCAGCAAGACGTCTTGGCATCGATTCAACGAGTTTTTTGTAATAGACGTAACGGTTGATTCCCACGTCTTTACAATTTGGACTTTTAATTTTTCAATGGTGTTTACACCTGTTCTATCTATTCGTCTATCGATTTCATCCCATAAATGTTCTATTACATTCAAATCAGGGCTTTGAGGTGGATGATTTTGTATGTCCCAACCTTTTTTTTCCATAAATTCCATCACATCTTTGGCCTTATGTTTGGGATCGTTATCTTGAAGAAAAACGAAGTCATCACCAATACCAAGATTACGTGCTGATTGTTTAACATTTTCTTTAATAATACGTTTATAGTAATGTTTATCCATATTTCCTTCAATAAATACTAACTTTCCAACACCTGCTGCCGACATACATCCCCAAACCATTACTGATCCATTTCCGTGTTTAAATGTTCGGACTGTAGTTCCATTTTCTAAGCAATTTTTTGATGAACGTCATACACGAATTCTACCATCAGATCTTTTTACATTAAATTTAGACTCATCTGTCCATAAGACTTTATTCCAGAATGAGTCTGGCATATCAATGTACGTTTTAGCATAGTTTAATCGAAGCTTACAGTTTTTATCACTAATACAAGGAACCTTTCTTGGAACGCGACTCACTATTCCTTATCTTTTAAGACTTCGAATGACTGTTTTTGGACTAATTTTAACCCCCAAATCGTTTTCTATTTTGCAAGCTAAAGTTTTGGCACTTACAAAACGATTTTTCTTGATTGTGGAAGCTAAGCTTCGTTCAGCACGCTTATTCAGTTTTTTTGGACGACCACTTCGGGGCAAATCACCTAACTTTCCTGTTTTTTTGAACTTGTTAATAATTGAAGAAACTGTGGATTTTTTAGAATCAACAATTTTTGCAATACAATTTAACGATTTTCCTTCATTCCAATGCTTTATTATTAACTTACGAATTTCTACAGAGGTCTTAACCCGTTTCGAGCTCATTTTACTTTTTTTTAACCAAAAAATTCATTTAAAACAATTGAAAATAATCTTAAAGTGTTTATAGTTTACTTTATTTTCAAAAATGTATGAAAAATGGTGGACATAACGGTTTGGAGTTAAATAAATATTAGTGTACGCCAAGTGTACGATAACTTTTGTCATCATCTTTAATGTACTTTTTTCAAATTTTGAGCCTAATTTTAATGTTATTTCAATATAAATCCCAAAAAATTCATAAATTAGCAAAATAAATACTATTAAAAATATTAAATATAGCAGAAAAATTGTCTATATTGAATATTTTTTTTTTTTCTTAGCGTACGATAACTTTTGTCACACAGTGTGTGTATATATATATATATATATATATATATATATATTAGGGTGTGACAGTTGCCCCAACTTTGTCGTATGAGGCTGTTCATAATTTTGGTGTTGTATTTAGTCATAAAAATAAGATTTATAATGTTTTTTTAAAGATTAATCCACAATTGAATGAGCACCGTCAAATTTAAAATACAGAATTTAGCCTAAAAATCACTATTTTTCCTACACTCTAATACCATGGTGGAGCTTAGAAAATAAAAACGGTTTTCTTATATTAAATACAGCTATGCAAAGTACAAGATGATATGAAAAAGTTATTTTTACATGGTATGATAAGGTATAATTGTCTTAATGAAATTACTTGTTTTCCTGGACTAGAAACCATGGTTTCTCTTTTTGTGTACGAAATCGCTTTCGCTGATTAGGAATCCTTTGTCTATCAGATTCTACTACTTGGAGAACATCTTTAAAGTGCTTCTCATCCCTAGTTACACCTAGAAAGTCACTGCACACCTTTACACCACGCTCTGCTGCCTCATTTACCACCTGAAGTTTGTTGACAATCGGCTTCATGTTTTGATAGTCTTCCCTATTAATCCAATCATGTGCTGGAGCATAGAGGAATTTATAGGGCATACCAAAAATGCTAAAAAATCTGAATGAATCCGGCCCAATTAGATTAACTAAAGAAGTACCATATTCTATTGTAGGAGGAAGATAGGGCATGCCATATCCCCCAAAGTTAAGTCCAACTATCTTTGTGACAAAAGTCTTTTCAAAGAAAAGAATGGATTTCCTCATTTCCTCTTTAATTTCTACTGCTACCATAGATGAGAACAGAGCCAATGGAATCAACTCCTCAGCTAAGTACCAAGTGTGCCGACTGAATGCCATACAAGGATTTTTGACTAGAGTTGAGTCATGCTCAGCAAGTTTTACCAGGTTTTCCACAAATCAAGTCATTAACTGGTGCACTAGCTGGTACAGGACAAATAAGTCGCCACTGCACATATACTGAAACTGTGAACACAACAAATCGTTCCAATTTTCTTATTTGGTTGCTAGTAACAACTTCAGCTTTTTGAAAATGTTCTTTGATCTGTCCTGACAGAAGCACAATCTTTAGAGTATGAAAGAGTTTACTCATCCACCTTGCTTTGTGAAGGGCACCAGGATAACGCATCTTGAAGTTCTTTGGTTCAGATCCCTTAGTTATTATAAGCAAACAAAGCTGAACCAGCTCTTTGTAATCACTTCGTGTGAAAGATTGTATTAAAGATTCACGAAAAAAATTAGTCATCTCTTGCTGGCATTCTTCTTTTATAAACATCATATTAGGGTAATGATACTTCGTTTGTTCATCTGACGATAGAGGGAAATGTTTTTTGAACCTAGAAAAGTGAAAAAGATAAATAGATGTTAGCTTGTAAGTTAAAAATATAAAGAGTAAGTTTACTCATCCCAATTTTTAATAGTAGCTTTTTACTATTATATGTGTCTCTTCATTGATTGAAGGTAACACCAATTGTATATTCAATTAGACTCACCTTTGAAAGATCAAAATATTTGGACTAGCTGATATCTAAACATTCAAACCTTCCCAGCAATGACTCAAAAGTAATTCACCCACACGCCTTCGACAAGGAAACCAGAATAGGGCATGATCTAATTCCTTTTGTAAAGACACACATGCAGCAGTTCTCTTTCCCGAAAATGCATACGTCTACAGTGTAGATGTAAGATCTTTATTCATATATTCTAAATTTAATTAATTAAGTTTGCCTGTGTTTGATGAAGTTGTATTAAAAACCATACCAATAACATTTTCTTCACAATTCCATTCTCTAAGAAGTTTTTTAGTTGCTTTTGATATGATGTTTCCAAGAACTTTACCAGTTTCTTTAGTTGATTTTGGAAGTGGAGGAAGCTAAGGAGCTTTGTCCCATCAGCCCCAGACACAAGAATTGGCAATCGGTCATCTGTTCCTTTGGAATCAAGAGTGTCCATAAGTTTTCCGTTCCAATGCACAAGCATTATAGACGATAGCATCCAACTTTCTTTGATCTTCAAACTTATTTCAGGTACAATGGCGGTTCTATACCGTTGGGCTGTCCTTGCATTTAGACATAGCTTGTAAAGGTCACTCCCACATGCTGCTACAAGGGAACGCACAATTGCACTAAGTTGGGTTGATAAGATGTTGTTACAGATACTGCATGAAACATGATCAGGGTTTTTCAATATATCATGAGGAACAAAGATATCTATGCCACATTTGACTAATCTTCTGTGTTTCCTACTTTGTGCTATGGTGGTAACTTCTTCAATATTCTCATCCTCACAAGAGCTAGTGTCTGGTTCAAGATTTATCATTTCAAAAGTACATTTACACGGGTTTAATTCTTCTTGCTCCAGATGATGTTTTTGTCTTTCTATTTGCTTTTTTGTCTTTTCTGTGACTACTTTATCCAACCTAGAATATGTAGCTTCTCTATAATTCAACATGCTTTTCATAAATTCAATATCAATATCAATGGCGTCTTGTTCAACTTTAGTTATCCCCTTTTTCTTAGCAGCCATGTCCTTTAGAACTGTGTTCTTATAAAATTTCATTGTCAAATTCAATTCTGATTTAAATTTTATTATTCTAGGTTCATCCTCTCGTCTTCTATAATATTTCAATTTCATCAAACTAATGAATTCCTTTTCATAGCAATCTTTGATTACTCTACCAATATTGTTTCTGCCTTCTAGAGTTGGGATATTGGCATTCTGATAGTGTAAGAGTACATTTTCTATAGTTGCAGATAAAGCTTGATCCCAGTGCAAATCCTTCAGGTTTGATAAAAGACATAACAATACTTGTCTCTGTGTTGGCAATTTAGAACCTTTAATTTTCTTGTCATCATCTCCAGGAATGGTGCCAAGTAACAATTTCATATATTTTTTGTGTACTTTTTTATCCATGATTTTATACTACAAATTACAATAACAGTAATATGTAATAACATATAATAATATTTATCTAAAAAAACATCAATATACATATTTTTCTGAAAGGAGTTCAAGCTACAGTTCAAATTCATTAACAAATAGTAATAAACATTAGGGCCCAATATATTGGATAAAAATGATAAAAAATAAAAACTTTGCAAGGTCAGAGCTACCACAAAAGTTGCACAATTTTCTTGAAATTTCACATAAATGCTAGTTAGACCAATATGCAATACTAAAATTATGAACAGCCCTCTACGATAAAAATTTAATATTTTAGGGGCAACTGTCACACCCTAATATATATATATATATATATATATATATATATATATATATATATATATATATATATATATATATAATATATGAACTTCAATAAATACGAATTCTCTCGATACTAATTTTCTATTTTATCTAAGAAATTTTCTCTAGATTATTGAATAATTGATACTAGCATCTTCAGCTTTATATACAAATTATTAATTAAGTTAAATTACAAACAAACTTTAACGGTAATGTCACTTTTTAATGGCTTCTTTAAACTTCGCTTTAATTGGGCTTCTTTAATATTACGAAGGTATAAAAAGTATGGCGTCCAGAATTGCGTTTTTACATATTGACCGTCATCTAAATTCATACCTCCATTTTTAGGTCCGCATTTGTTGAACTGAATTTCGATTGCCTCTCGAACTTTTCTTTCAAATTTTTTGGGTACTACTTTTAGCGTCTTTACTTGATCCCATTTTATATTACATGAACATTTAATTTTATGATGGCCAATTGCAGATTGTTCTAATTTTTCTTCAACAACTTTTTTTTGGTGTTGTTTTGTTCTTGTCGCTATTTTCATTTTTGTTTCGCCGATGTATTTTTGTTTACACTCACATTCTATTAGGTATACTCCGGAATGGCTATTTGATGGTAGTTTTGTTTTGTTGCGCGAAGTTAGGAAAGATTTAAGATTTGCACTGGATTTAAAGACTGCCCTGTAACCTGCAAAAATACATTGGCGAAACAAAAATGAAAATAGCAACAAGAACAAACAACACCAAAAAAAAGTTTTTGAAGAAAAATTAGAAAAATTAGTATCGAGAGAATTCGTATTTATTGAAGTTCATATATTAAATATATATATATATATATATATCATTTTCTAGTCTTCAACTATATACAAAAGATATATTTGGCTATGACTTGACAGTTTAACGGAAAATACATTTTTTATTGTGTTGCATTCTCCCCTATGTATAACACAATAATATTAGCTTAGGTAACAGAACAATGTGGTGAATCTGTTCATCACAAATTTAAAAAAACTTGGATGAACTATAAAAGAAATATAGGACACAAAAGATATAAAGAAAAGCTAAAATCTTCTGTAGTAAATTTTAATTTAAACAAAAAAATAACGTTAATATGTAAAATTAACTTGTTCTGACTGGCAGAACAAGCCATGTTGGCAGAACAAGCAAAAAATTTGTTGGCAAAAAATTTATATACAAATGTATTTATATTATGGTTTTTTTGTGAATGAAAGAAATAAATATAAATGGATTATTTTGATTATCATAATGGCTGACTTCATTAACACTATGGAAGAAAAAAAGTCAAAATTATGAAAAATATTGAAAATTTACATATTTGGTGCATAGTTCAGTTTTTTCTGACAGCATATATTGTGTTTACTAATGCATATGATTGATTAAATGTAAAAAAGCCAGGAGTGGGGAGAGTTTCAACCTGGCGGTCGATTTGGAGAACAATTTTACTTCACTTTTTCTTACAGAATTTTTGTGAAGTTAGACATCTAGTTAATATATACAATTGGGAAGGATTAACTTGTAAAACCGGTAAAGATAGGCAAAACGACATCTTGACTCAACTTGAAGATTTATAATATATTTGAACTAAAATTTGGCATTTAAAAAAAAAAAATTGGAATAATGTAAAAAAAATCGTTATTATACCGATAAATATCGGTATTCTCATTATTTTTACGTATTCCAATAAACCGTTAAAAAAGCCGATTTTATCGTTTCAACCATAACATTTCCAGTCAGTTATCGTTTCAAAAGGTAAGTTATAAACTCATACAGTTTGATATCGTTATCATTTCATATCGTTATCGTTTCAAAAAATCGGTTCATACCGATATACCGATAACGATACGCAGACCCTTACTGATTAGACGTGCTATGTCCAATATGGACATCCGCTGGACGACATTGGAAACGCCCACTGGTTTCAAGGTTTTACATGTTCAAAAACATATTCTACAAACAAATTGTAAAAGATCATCACAGAAAGCCA